>NC_041386.1:319938791-319974083 GCF_002162155.2 Triticum dicoccoides | reverse complement strand
CCATGCGCCTCGCCATCCGCCGTTGCCGTGCCTACTCCGCCGCCCCGCCGTGCCCCCTCGTCGCCGGCCAGATCCGGTCGGGCCGGACCGGATCCGCCTCGCCGGCCTCTCCCCTGACCTCTCCGGCCCATCTCCGGCGAACTCCGACGAACCTCGGGTTCTGTGCCCGGGTCAAACCCTAGATCTGTGAGGGGTATATTTTTCTAAGTCCCCAATATTTCATCTCATGTGCACCTCTTTGACATGCCGTATCTTCGTGCCCGTAGCTCCGATTTGCGCATATGATATATCAAAATGTTCGTCTCATGTTGCTCTTCCTGTTAGTGTCACATGCATGCATGTTACTATCCATATTGATGCCTTAATATTTGTTGCAAAAGTGCTATATGATGTTGGCTGCTGGAATTCATCATAACTTACTGATTTGTCATTTTCATTGCATTTTGTTTGTGCATCCTTTGAGCATCATGTCTCATGTTTTTGGAGAATCTTCATGATATCTTTACAGTGGTGCAAGCCATGTATTTTTGTGAGCTCTGTGGTGACTAGCACAAGCATACAAAAGTAGGCTATATGATGTTGCTGATTTCAGACACTTAGTATTTTTGCCAAGTCTTTTCTTGGTACATTATGTTGCTATGTTGACTTGTTGCCACAAGTTGATCCATGAAAATTTTGATGAAGTTCAGTAAGAGTGTTTTGAATATATGGTTATGCTCTATCCATTCCTGCCTCTGGTTGTAATTATGGAATAGTGTAGCTTGTCATTACCATGCTCTACTTTTCCTAATTATTGTTGATGGCAGATTGTTAACATGAAGGTCATTTTTGCCATGTGTTTTGCTAGTGATCCATGCACCCTATGAACTTGCTCTTGCCATGTTTAGCTTCCTAAATGTGTTTTCTTACTGTTGGTTACCTTGTGATGCCATGTACTGCTTTTTGGTGAGTGGCTTGAGCTTGGAAAGTTGTTATCATGAATCTGTTTCTACCATGCTATGTTTTCTACCAAGTCTGAAACTGTTCATATCACTTGCCATGTTTGCATTGATGCTACCATCTTTTCTGTGCATCTTTGGCTCAAGTTCATTAAGGGAGTTTTGTTCTTTGCCTTTAGCACTAGCATGCCATGCCTTTGGTTGCCTTGATATGTTCTTGTAGCATGTGGTTTGCTAGCTTTGAACATTGCTACCTGATGCTGTTTATGCCATGTTTAGTATTTTCACGAAGTCTGTGAAACTGTTATCATTTGCATTTTTGCCATGCAGTTTTAGGCTTGTTCCGGTGAGTTCTAGCAGGAGCTCAATGTTCATGATTTGTAGAGCTTCACCTATACTTTACTGCCATGTGCTTTGTTTCTATGTTGGAGTGCTGTAGCATAGTTTCCTGATGCATCTTAAGTGTTATGATGTTGTTAAGCACAGTTTTGCATCGTTCTTGTTTTGCTCGTCATTTGCAAACCGTGCATCCGTTTCCGGTGATCCTTATATTGATTTGGACCGAAATCAATCAATCTTTCCTATGACATGCTTGGTTTGTCAAGTTGATGCCATGTTCATCTTTTCCCTTCCGGAGTACCCATATGCATTGCACATCATATCTTGCATTCCAGGCCATGTCTTGCATCATGTTGCTTGTGCATTGCACCGTGTTTGATTGTTGTTCCGTTGCTTGTGTTCTTGCTTTGGGTAGAGCCGGGAGATGAGTTTGTGAATGAGGAACCTGTTGAGTATGTTTACGAGGAGCAAGCTTTCGACAACCCTGAGAACTTTGCAGGCAAGATGATCGTTACCCCCGATATCACTTCTCTCTTTGCTTGCTAGTTATCCGTTTTATCGCTATGTCGCGCTACCTACCACTTATTTATCATGCCTCCCTTATTGCCATGTCAAGCCTCTAACCCAACTTCCTAGAAAACTGTTGTTTGGCTATGTTACCACTTTTTCTCAGCCCCTCTTATAGCGTTGCTAGTTGCAGGTGCCTTGCAGGTTGTTCCATGTTGGAACATGAATATGTTGGGATATCACAATATCTCTTATTTAATTAATGCATCTATATACTTGGCAAAGGGTGGAAGGCTTAGCCTTTTGCTTGGTGTTTTTCTCCACTCTTGCCGCCCTAGTATTCGTCATACCGGTGTTATGTTCCTTGATTTTGCGTTCCTTACACGGTTTGGGGTTATGGGACCCCCTTGACAGTTTGCTTTGAATAAAACTTCTCCAGCAAGGCCCAAACTTGGTTTTAACATTTGCCTAATAACAACTAAAATTTTCCTAGGGAGTAATTAACCCGAGGATTATCTTAATTCAACCCCCGGGCCAGTGTTCTTCTGAGTGCTGGTCCAACCTGGGCGATGTCCGGTGCCCCCTGGGAAACCAGGGTCTCAGCCAACCCAACGTCTTGCCCATCCGATGTGCCCTGAGAACGAGATACGTGCGACTTCTATTGGGATTTGTCGGCACATCGGGAGGTCTTGCTGGTCTTGTTTTACCATTGTCGAAATGTCTTGTAACCGGGATTCCGAGACTGATCGGGTCTTTCTGGGAGAAGGAATATCCTTCATTGATCGTGAGAGTTTGTGATTGGCTAAGTTGGGATACCCCTGCAGGGTATAAACTTTCGAGAGTCGTGCCCGCAGTTATGTGGCAGATGGGAATTTGTTAATCTCTGGTTGTAGAGAACTTGATTAAAATGCATCAACCGCGTGTGTAACCGTGATGGTCTCTTTTCGGCGGAGTCCGGGAAGTGAACACAGTTGGGTTATGATTGAACGTAAGTAGTTCAGGATCACTTCTTGATCACTTTTAGCTTTACAACCGTTGCGTAGTTTCTCATCTTACTCTTGTACCCATATGTTAGCCACTATATTTGCTTAGCGCTTGCTGCAACTCCACCTGATAACTGTCACAGCCTGATTTTTGGCCCTTTCTTTTTCTTTTGTTTTTCTGAGGTTTTTGCTTGAGTTTTTCTTTTTCCGTGGCTATGTGGTATGGAAACTGAAGAATATGACCTCTTCTTTCTTTCCAAAGTGGCTTGTCATCCTTAAACTCTTCCCAAGACCTTGCCATTTCCATCTTGGACCAAACCCCAGTATTCATTTCATTGGGAATATTCCATTTCTATTAAAGGAATAACCCAATGTGCCCTAGGTTGTGAAGCAATCCATATTTCTATCACTCCCAAAATTCCCAAATAATTCTCATAAATTGGTTGGGTCATATCTTCCTCAAATATGGCAAAACTTTTCATTGCCATGTTCAAAAATAACCCTCAAATAATTCTTTTCATATTCTGTCCTAAATGGTAGTTTGTGAAGCAAGTCCCATTTAACTTTGCCCAATTGACCCCAAACTTTTCAGACATCTTTTCCTGTCCAACTAATTGCCTCATGCCAAAATTCAACTCCATTTGCCTAGTAAATAATTTCTGAGCAAGTTTTCAAAGTTCCTGTCTGGGGGAATGGTTTGTGAAGGAAGTACAAGCTAGGAATACACAAATTAGTTGAAATTTTTCAAGGCCCTTCATATGATCAAATCATGATTCTCCACCAAATTTGAGCTCATGTAACTCATCTATGTGAGCCCAGCTCCAAATCTTGTTTTCTGGTCAGATTTTCAGTTTGTGAAGCAACTATATTTTATATTGCTTCATTTAAGCTACAAATTTTTCAGAGCATTATCCCATCCATATAAACTCTCTCCACCAAGTTTTGTCCCATTTAATAAATCCATTTTCCCATTGCAATTTGTCCAAAATTCTGGTCAGAATGAAGCATTGGGAAGCAAGTGCTATTTTGGTATTTCCAAATGGCATGAAACTTTTACAGAAGCTTCATATGATCATATAACTCACCTCCTCCAAACTGCAGCTCATGAAAAATCATGTATGTGAGTGCAACTTCAAAATCCCCTAATCTGGCCAGTATGGCACTTTATACAGCAACCCTCATATAAACTCCTATTCTTAGTCTGATTTTTGGTGATCAACATCACCTTAGTGTTTGATCATCACTAGACAATTTATTTACTGAGTTACCAAGCTGGTGTCCCCACTGCACAGCACAAACACTTGACCACTGGTTTGCTTTGGGGCCATTTGCAAATCTCTTCTTTGCCCCTAGACCCAATTATTTCTTCATTTAGACTCCGGGCACTAAGGTCATTCTACTAGACACGGTTGGTCCGGCCAAAACAAGCTATTTGCTCCAGTGCGCGTGGTGATCACGCTTGCGTCATGGCAAACTCGCGCTCTGGCTCGTTCCGGCCACTGTTCCCGTCGTCCCCCTCATCGTCTCGACCTCCATTCATGTCCTGGAGCTCCCCCATGATGCCCTTCGTCGCCCTGCATCGGTGGCTCATTGTGGTTCGCCATAAATGCACCGCTAACGCCATGCCCGTGCGATGCCCAGCCACTGTCCACCATTAGAGTCCTATTGAAGCTTGTCCGTGAAGCTCTAGAGCCCTCTCCTCGACTATATATACCTCACCCGAGGTCCTCCGCACCTCACACATCTCTCCCTCGCCTCATTTGGTCACCAGGATCGCCCATCTCGCCGGAGTTCTCCTGTGTCCTCCATGGCCGCCTCGCCTCGGTTTGGTTCCGACCAAACCGAGCCTCCTCTTCTCCTCCTACAACGTCCACCGAGTTCCCCTTGTCCCACTGAGCCGCCCCACCCCCTTGCCCCCTCGCCAGAGTGCCAGCATCGCTGGAGATCATCACCACCGCCCGCCTCTGTCTCCTCTTGGTTCTCCTCCGTCCCCACGTCCTCCACTCCTCCCCGGCGACCCCTCTCTCTCTTTGAACGGGACCCCCTTGCCGCCCCGGTTTCGCCGGTGCCCTTAGCTCGGCCAGAGGTGGCCGGAGTTGGCTGGGCCCATCGCCGGAGTCCGCCGCATGCGCCCCTGTCCCCGTGAGCCGCCATCGCCCCTGCCTCTCCCCGGTGCTGCTGCTGCTCCAAGAGGGAGCGATGCACCGCCCTGCGGCTGCCGGTGGCCTCGTCTCGACTGGAGGCCGCCGGAGCTGGCCACCCCCCTTGGTGCCCTTCCGCTGCTTCCTCTCTTCTGCTCACAGGAGCACAAGAGCGAGAGGAAGGAGACAACCCGATCACCCCCCTGGCAGCTTAGCGTAAGTGGAAACGTAGTTTGCGAAATACGCTTTCCGTCTTCCTAAAGCGTATTTTCTTGGAATACGTTTTCTTCCGTTGAAAATGTATTTCCTTCCTCTTTCGCCCGAAAGTAGGTTTTCTATCTTAGAAAGCGTACTAAAATCTGTTTCTGTCTTATCCACTCAGGGACATGTTGGTGATGAAAATATTCACAGATAGGTCCCTGATATTCTACACCTCATAACTCCACAACTGTAACTCCGTTTGAGGTGATTCCAAAGCCTACTTCTTCGTCTCGTCGAGCCCGTTCTGTTGGTTTCACTTTCATTATGTTTTCGCATACTGAAAATGACCATTTTTCCCTTGCCGTTAACCATCCCCTTTCGAGAGAGAAGTGTTTCCTGCGAATCCTTTTGCGATCTTTCCGCACATCTTCCCGGTGGCTTCTTCATCCCCAGGCAAGCCACAACACCATTTGCATGATAGCCATGCAGTAGAATTGGTTTTCAACTTGAATCTTTAATAACTATATGTTTGTTTTGCTACTGATGTCGTTATTTTGGTTATGCTTATGGATCGGTGATTACCGTCATGCTACATTTTCTTGCACTCTGTTATCATGTTCTACCTGCTAGTATTACTTACATATTGGCCATGCTTGATAGTAGTACATGTTGGGTTGGCCATGTTCTTCGGTGCATGACTAACATCGGTTACCGAGTACCGTTAATATGCATTGTTCCTTTGCTGATAGTTGGTTAGGTGTTTACTTGGTAATGTTATTGATGTGTTCTTGTATGGTATTTATTGTTGATGCTAGTGGTCATGTTATGCTATGAGTAGTGTTATACTTGTGATATTCATGCTCGTCATTATGCCATGCTCAGTTGGATATGATTCATTGTTGATATGGTTGTCGCACCCCATGCTTATATCATGCTCATGCATTTTAATTGCATCATGTTATTTTATCATGGCTCAGCATATTGCATTCAAGTTTAACCGGATTAAATTGAACTGTTGGTTGAGTCATGGTGCCACCATATCGAGCTGACTAGTCCAACCACACTTTCCTTTATGGGAAGGTCCTAACTGGGTCTATTATCATGCCTCTCGCCGGTGCCTCCAACGAGGGTTGTTGTTGTTGTTGTTGTTGTTGTTGTTGTTGTTGTTGTTGTTGTTGTTGTTGTTGTTGTTGTTGTTGTTGTTGTTGTTGTTGTTAAGAACATCGAAAGAAAAGAATGAAGAGACTTCACATCAATGAAATGATACTTAATTAAGAAATCTGAGTCCTTGAAGAAAAAGGATGGGAGGGCGGGAAAACAAAGGCAGCTTGGGACGAATGAAATGAACACCATTGAGAAGAACTGATAATTGATCTTGTTGATGTTGAAATGATCGGATCCACTTGAAGAGAAGCACATCGGTTGGAAGATAGAATTGAGATGACAACTTTGGTGATCAAGAAGGATTAGCATCCACATAGCGATATGCTTAGGGAAGGTATGGAATCAACACTTGACACCGATGCAACTCGAATACCACAACTAAAAATAAAAACAAAGGATTGGCTTGCAAAATAAGCCGGAAACAAACATATGATAGATCCCATATAGTATCATGTGTCTGTTGGAAATATGTCCTACGAGCTACTTGAATTCCCACTTATAAACTCCCGAAACTTTCTGGTTATGCAATCCGGTGTTGGGGATACAAGGGAAGCATAATATCTCACCCAAACTAACAATACCTACATCCAGCTGTATCCATCCGTCAACACATAACCAAGAAATCTTCGGAAATCCTTTACCTCAACCTTCAAAAAGCATCCGTTATACGAGTTATGGCAATACTCCCGAACTCCCGCCCCAGTACTGGGTGGCGTCGAGGTTATCTCACCAACAACTGCATAAAAGAGATTTTCGATGTTGGCGAACTCAGGTATTCCAGAACTGCAACGATAAAATTGTGACGACATCACCTCGGAGCTCAACTCCCCGGGACACTGCCACAACCCCTAAATGTCAGGAGGCGTCAAGAATAATGTTCTCGTCACAAAACTATCGGAATGATTCCAAGATACCCGCGTGATCCTAAAAAAATTCGTGAAATTTGAGGAGAGAAGAGTCAAAACTCTACGTCAGGAGGCCTCACCAGAGCGACGAAGGGACTGAGGAGTAAAAAGAATCCTACTCTCCGATATATATAATCCTATAAGACTCAAAACATTTTTCTAGACTCAACAACATCAGCGATTTGATCAAGCAGGGGGCTCCTAAGTCGGGGAAGGCTCTGATTACCAGCTTGTAACACCCACGATACAGCTATATCTCCCACGTGTCGGAGCACGACTTAGAGGCATAATCGGATAGTAGGCATGTCGCAGGAGGGGTAATCTTTACACTTCCCATGTACTGAATATGAAAGGGATAGAGAGTTGGCTTACAATTGCCACTTCACACAATACATAAATATAGCATTACATCATCCAGAATACAATCAAGGTCCGACTACGGAACCAACATAAATAAAGACAACCCCAAATGCATAGATCCGCAATCTCCCCAACTGGGCTCCACTACTGATCAGTAGGAAACGAAACAACACAACAAACAAGATCTTCATCGAGCTCCCACTTGATCTGGGTTGCGTCACCTGCACTAGTATCATCGGCACCTGCAACTATTTGGTAGTATCTGTGAGTCACGAGGACTCACCAATCTCACACCCGCGAGATCAAGACTATTTAAGCTTATGGGTAGGAGAAGGTAGTGAGGTGGAGCTGCAGCAAGCACTAGCACATATGGTGGCTAACTTACGCAACTGAGAGCGAGAAGAGAAGCAAAGCACGGTCGTGAACAAGAAGTGATCAAGAAGTGATCCTGAAACTACTTACGCACAAATATAACCCAAGAACTGTGTTCACTTCCCGGACTCCGCCGGAAAGAGACCATCACGGCTAAACACGCGGTTGATGCATTTTAATTAAGCCAAGTGTCAGGTTTTCTACAATCGGATATTAGCAAATTCCCATCTGCCCATAACAGCGGGAATGGCTTTCAAAAGTTCAAAACCCTGCAGGGGTGTCCCAACTTAGCCCATCACAAGCTCTCACGGTCAACGAAGGATATTCCTTCTCCCAGGAAGACCCGATCAGACTCGGAATCCCGGTTACAAGACATTTCGACAATGGTAAAACAAGACCAGCAAGGCCACCCGCTATGCCGACAAATCCCGGTAGGAGCTGCACATATCTCGTTCTCAGGGAACACCGGATAAACTAAGCATACAGGAACCAACGTAACCTGATAGAGGCTAAGGTGTCCCGATGTTTCGATGAGATGGTGGCTATCGTTTTCTGTGGGAGTCGACCTTGACGACCTGACTACGAACGTCCGAGACGTCGCGCCTTAGCAATCGCTAAACCAACTCCCGAGGGTTATTGACCACGCCGGAGCACGATCAACCTGACCACGAGGGTCTGTTTCCTGCGAACAAACGAAGAACAAGCAAGAAACTGAGATTGCAATCGGGATATTGCGAATATAAGATGAAAGCTTTATTGATCAAGGTGGGGTTCTGTGACGTCTTGGTCTGGTCGTTGGACACAAACGAAGTACGCGAAGTTGCAGCTATGGCGAACTTTTAATCTAAACAAAACCCAAAGTCTAAACGATGCCCTAAGGGCTGTATATATGGAGGAAGAGGGGGGGAATTTCGTGGCCCTTGAGGGTGGGGTCCGAAACCAACCCTAACTCTTGTTTCCCCACACATACAGACTCTAAAAATAGCCTATACTTAAGTATTTCGAAATTACATGGGCCTGTCCCATTAATAAGGTGACGCAGCACCTAGAATAGCCTATGGACGAATATTATGAAGTGGCATCTTGTATATTTCGTCCAAGGCTTCATGCACTCCTTATGGCGGCTTCAAAGTCCTGAAATCATCACTTGTAACTCCGTTCTTGATCCCCTTGCGCATGCCATCAACTCCATGCGTGTTCTTGCTCCAATGTTCATCCTTCTCCAAGCTAGGCCCTTCATTTGTAATCAAAACAAATGTATCCAATTTAGGCAACATCATAATCTCATGAACATTAGAATCATTACCAAGAAACGAAAGTACCTGGTAATTTAATTGGCGTGCACGAGCTCTAGTAATTGGTCCAGTATATGTAACAGTAGGGGCTGTGGGTGTAACAATGGTATTGATGTCCTCATCATCCTCCCCTTCTTGAAATGAAGTCGGCCTCGACGGAAGCGCATCTTCCTCACCCAAATAAGGCTTCAAATCTGCAATGTTAAACGTGGGACTAACCCCAAAATCTACAGGTAGCTCAAGTTTATATGCATTATCATTTATTTTCTCTAACACCTTAAAAGGACCATCATCACGTGGCATTAGCTTTGATTTGCGCAGATTAGGAAATCTATCTTTACGCAAATGTAACCAAACAAGATCTCCAGGCGCAAACACAACATGTTTTCTACCCTTATCTCCAGCAAGTTTATATTTAGCATTCATACGCTCAATGTTTTCCTTAGTTAACTCATGCATTTTTAAAATCAATTCAGAACGTTCTTTAGCATCAAAATTAACCTTCTCTGAAGATGGAAGAGGCAACAAATCAATAGGTGCACGAGGTAGGAAACCATACACAATTTCAAAAGGGCACATCTTAGTAGTAGAATGCAATGAACGATTATAAGCAAATTCAATATGAGGCAAGCATTCTTCCCACATTTTCTTGTTATTCGTCAAAACAGCCCTAAGCATAGTAGACAATGTTCTATGGACTACTTCAGTTTGTCCATCAGTTTGGGGGTGACAAGTAGTACTAAAAAGCATCTTAGTCCCCAACTTAGCCCATAAACATCTCCAAAAGTGGCTATGAAATTTAGTATCACGATCTGAAAACAATAGTATTTGGCACACCATGTAAGCGAATAATTTCACGAAAGAACAAATCAGCAACATTAACAGCATCATCGCTTTTATGACATGGTATAAAGTGTGCCATTTTCGAGAACCTATCCACGACAATAAATATGCTATCCCTCCCCTTCTTTGTTCGACGTAAACCTAAAACAAAGTCCATAGATATATCCTCCCAAGGAACACTAGGTACAGGCAAAGGCATATATAAACCATGCGATTGAGTCGTGACTTAGCTCTTTGACATGTAGTGCAACGAGCAACAAAACGCTCAACATCCCGTCTCATCTTTGGCCAAAAGAAGTATATCCTCCGTCTTCTTGACGCCAAAGTGTCCCATTAATCCTCCTCCATGCGCCTCCTGCAACAACAAAAGACGAACGGAGCTAGCTGGAATGCATAGCTTGTTAGCACGAAACACAAATCCATCGTTAAGAACGAACTTGTTCCAAGTTCTCCCTTCCTTACAATTCTGCAATACATCTTTAAATTCAGCATCATGAACATATTGATCTTCGATGGTCTCCAAACCAAATATTTTAAAGTCAAGTTGTGAAAGCATAGTATAACGACGAGACAAGGCATCAGCAATAACATTTTCTTTACCCTTCTTGTGTTTAATGACATAAGGGAAAGTCTTAATGAATTCAACCCATTTAGCATGTCTACGGTTCAGTTTTGCTTGACTTTTAATGTGTTTCAAAGATTCATGATCAGAATGTATAACAAATTCCTTGGGCCATAAATAATGTTGCCATGTTTCTAAGGTCCGAACAAGAGCATATAATTCTTTATCATAAGTAGAATAGTTCAGACTAGGCCCACTCAGTTTTTCAGAAAAGTATGCAACAGGTTTTCCATCTTGTAATAACACACCTCCTAATCCAATTCCACTAGCATCACATTCAAGCTCAAAAGTCTTATTGAAATTAGGAAGTTGGAGTAAAGGAGCATGTGTCAACTTATCGTTCAATACCGTGAAGGCTTCTTCTTGTGCGGTACCCCAAACAAAAGGCACATCCTTCTTTGTAAGCTCGTTGAGAGGTGCAGCAATGGTGCTGAAATCTCTCACAAAACGCCTATAGCAACCAGCGAGGCCAAGGAAACTCCTCACTTGTGTGACCGTTTTGGGCTGCGGCCAACTCTCAATAGCTTCAATCTTGGCTTTATCAACTTCAATTCCCTGTGGAGTAACAACATAGCCAAGAAAAGATACTCGGTCGGTGCAAAAGGTGCACTTTCCAAGGTTTCCAAACAAACGTGCATCACGTAGAGCAATAAAAACAGCACGTAAATGTTCCAAATGTTCCTCCAAAGATTTTCTATAAATCAATATGTCATCAAAGTAAACTACCACAAATCGTCCAATGAAAGCACGTAAAACTTCATTCATTAACCTCATGAAAGTACTAGGTGCATTAGTTAACCCAAAAGGCATGACTAACCACTCATATAATCCAAACTTAGTTTTAAATGCTGTTTTCCATTCATCTCCCAATTTCATACGAATTTGATGGTATCCACTACGCAAATCAACTTTGGAGAATATTGTAGAGCCACTCAATTCATCAAGCATATCATCTAACCTAGGAATAGGATGACGATAACGAATAGTAATATTATTAATGCCTCTACAATCAACATACATACGCGACGTACCATCCTTTTCGGCACTAAAATGATAGGAACAGCACAAGGACTAAGGGATTCGCGTATATAACCTTTGTCGAGCAGTTCTTGTACTTGACGCATAATCTCCTTCGTCTCCTCTGGATTGGTACGGTATGGTGCACGGTTGGGTAGCGAAGCACCGGGAATTAAGTCAATTTGATGCTCAATCCCTCGAATAGGTGGTAATCCCGGTGGCACGTCTTGTGGAAAGACGTCAACGAACTCCTGCAAAATGTTAGTGACAGCAGGGGGCAAAGAGGAAGGCACGTCCTCGAATGAAAATAATGCCTCTTTGCACACAAAAGCATAGCAAACAGATTTGCTAAAATCTAGCTCATCAATATCAGATTTGGTGGCAAGTAAACATGCACTTTTCAATTTAATTTCAGAAACAACAGTAGATGGTTTATTACTAGGCTTCATTTGGTGCTCAAATTCTTTTGCCACAATCTGATTTTCACTCTTATTTATCTCCTGTTTTGCTTTGTTAGCTCTATTAATATCATCTTTCAAAATGGAATCAGGAGTCGTAGGAAGCAAAGTAATATTTTTATCGTTATGAACAAGAGTACACTGATTGTTTCTACCATGGTGTACAGAATTCTTATCAAATTGCCATGGTCTACCAAGTAATAAGGAACATGCTTGCATAGGTACCACATCACAATCAACATAATCAGCATATGTAGAGATACTAAAATGCACACGAACAGTACGTGTTACCTTAATCTTGCCGCTGTTGTTGAACCATTGGATGTAGTAAGGATGTGGATGTGGTCTTGTGGTGAGAGATAGCTTCTCCACCATCTCCATGCTAGCCAAGTTATTGCAGCTCCCTCCATCTATGATCACGCGAACAGAACGTTCCTTCACAACTCCCTTTGTATGGAACAAATTATGCCTCTGATTTTGCTCAGCTTGTGTAACCTGCACACTCAAAACACGTTGAGCAACTAAACATTCATACCTGTCAGCATCTTCAGGAGCCATGTATTGTGTCTCATGATCAGAATCGTCTCCACCGTGTTCGTCACGTGTAATAAGAGCCAAAGTCTCCTCATCATAGTCACTAGCGGACTCATACCCACCATCCTCAGTAACAATCATCACACGCTTAGATGGGCATTCTCTTGCATAATGACCTCCACCCTTGCAACGTCGACAAATAATATCATGTGTTTGCCCTGTTGATGCCATGGATGAAGAAGAGCTCTTTGCAGGCCCAGAAGGTGTGCTCTTGGCAGATAGTGGTGATTGTGCTTGCTTTATTGTATCACGATTGGAGGTGGCAGCCGACGGAGGCGCCGGTGTAGCAGAACGTGTAGAAGTAGATGATGCACATGGTGTCCATGATGAAGGTCGACCTGCAGAAAAGTTAGTCCGCGCCAATGCCTGTCGATCCTGCACTTCACGTTCAGCTTTACAAGCAAGATGGAATAAACGAGTGATATTAGTATACTCCTTATACTCTAGAATCGTCTGAATCTCTCTATTTAATCCACCCATAAAACGTGCAAGCATAGCTTCATTCTCCTCAACAATACCACATCTAATCATGCCAGTTTGTAATTCCTGATAATATTCTTCTACAGAATTTTTTCCCTGTCTTAAGCGCTACAATTTTTGAAGTAATCACGTTGATAATATGGTGGAACCCAACGAGTATGCATAGCAGTTTTCAAAGCAGCCCAAGTAGCCAGAATAGGATATAATCTACAATGCTCAGACCACCAAACACATGCAAAACTAGTGAAAGCACAAATAGCAGCAGGAACACGTCTCTCCTCGGGATATTGTAAACATGTAAATCGTTGTTCAGTTTCTAACTCCCAAGTAAGATATATATCAGGAACATATCTACCCTCAAATGGTGGAATATTCAATTTTAGTTTAGGGAGATGGTCATGATCTCGTACCTGAGGGTGAGCCCTACCATTGCCATTATTTGCATGTGGACGACCTGGTGGTTGTTGTGCTGTTGGTGGCACGTAGTTCTGATTTTGATCAACCTCATCCTCATAATCTCCCACATAATCATCCTCCTCCACATCAGCAGTAGGAGCCACAGAAGTATCAACAGCAGCACCAGCAGTTTGGCCCGACTGAAGAGGCTCGACGGAGGGCTGTTTCCCGATGTGGAGGTAGTCGGTGTTATTGCTGTTGTTGCAGAGGTGCGTCAGGAGCAGCCGGTGGTGGTGGTGGAAAACGCGAAAGCAATTCAGCAAACTTGTTATCGAGCTTTGTTTCAAACGTCTTCTCCATGCCATCTATCTTCTCCATGGCCTCTTCAAATCTGTTTATCACATCTTGCACCTGTCCACTCATCATTTGCTGAAACGTATCATGAAGCTCCTTGTTCGTCAAGTTCTCCCAGTCAGTCTCGTCGGCTTGTGATCCTGGCATGGTTAGCAGCAATAGAAACACACAAGAATATGATCCTACAGACTACTAACAAGTGGTGGTGGTGGCGGGTGTCACAAATCCGTCAAGAAAATCTCAAATTCTTACCAGTTCTTACCCAGCAGCAGGCGGTGATCGGCAACCGTTGTAGTCAAAACTCTCAAAAGCTTGGATAGAGCGATTGCCAGGGAGAGTCAAACGCACGACGTAGATGTATGTGGAGCTGGGAAGGCTTATAGTATGGTAGCAAAAAGGGTCAGCAATAATCAATTCAGAGATGCAAAGTTGAATAAACGCTCAACGACGGTACTGTGCTGGTCCCAGGCTAGACCGTGCTAGAGACGCGAGCCTAGAACACTAACAAAATCACGACACTGCACGTAAATAAGGGAAAAGCACACTCTGGAACTCTCTTTTTTTCGCTCTTTTTTTCGCGCTCCTTTTTTTTGCGCTCCTCTTTTTTTTGTGAAAAATCACTATAATGGCGAGTGTCTCAAAACTCTTCCCTCGTCAAACTGATAGGATGGGCACGAAATTTTTTTTTCACTTTTTTTCGGAAATCAGGGCAGCGACGACGAAAAAGTGCGACAAAAAATCACTATGATGGCACGTGGCTCAAAAGACTCAGAAAAGCCTAAAAATAGGATAGGGAAAAAATTTGCCCATGAAAATTTTGGCCTAAAAACTGCCCGGGGGTCTCCAGACTTTTTTTTCCGAGACCTACGCAGGCAAGGAAACACGAATCGGAATTTAGATTGATCTCAAGAACAAACCTAATATGAGAAGAACTCGGATTGGTGGTGGATATATGGTTGTGGTATATGGCAGCGGTGGTGGTATATGGTAGCGGTGGTGGTATATGGATAGAGATTGGTGGTGGTATATGGATATGGATTCAGAGTGGTGGCGGATAAGCAAAAGTGGTAGATGGGCGATGATGATGGTGCGGCGGCGGCGTGACAACTTATGACCAGAACTCGAAACTCTAAAAGACTAGACTCTAAGACCAACAACTTGACACGACGATGCAACCGCAAATTCAACAAAGCAAAAACCCTAAAAAGATTATGCAAAGGCTCAGATTGGTTCGGATATGATGAACTAACCCTAATTTTTTGTGTGGCTTTTTCGTGGACTGTAGGTATGAAGAACAGACTCGATCTAATCTACGAAAAACTGTAAAATCTCACCGAGCAACCTGGAAATCTGATACCACTTGATAGAGGCTAAGGTGTCCCGATGTTTCGATGAGATGGTGGCTATCGTTTTCTGTGGGATTCGACCTTGACGATCTGACTACGAACGTGCGAGATGTCACGCCTTAGCAATCGCTAAACCAACTTCCGAGGGTTATTGACCACGCTGGAGCATGATCAACCTGACCACGAGGGCCTGTTTCCTGCGAACAAACGAAGAACAAGAAAGAAACTGAGATTGCAATCGGGATATTGCGAATATAAGATGAAAGCTTTATTGATCAAGGTGGGGTTCTGTGACGTCTCGGTCTGGTTGTTGGACACAAACGAAGTACGCGAAGTTGCAGCTATGTCGAACTTTTAATCTAAACAAAACCCAAAGTCTAAACGATGCCCTAAGGGCTGTATATATGGAGGAAGAGGGGGGGAATTTCGTGGCCTTGAGGGTGGGGTCCGAAACCAACCCTACCTCTTGTTTCCCCACACATACAGACTCTAAAAATAGCCTATACTTAAGTATTTCGAAATTACATGGGCCTGGTCCATTAATAAGGTGACGCAACACCTAGAATAGCCTATGGACGAATATTATGAAGTGGCATCTTGTATATTTCGTCCAAGGCTTCATGCACTCCTTATGGCGGCTTCAAAGTCCTGAAATCATCACTTGTAACTCCGTTCTTGATCCCCTTGCGCATGCCATCAACTCCATGCGTTTTCTTGCTCCAATGTTCATCCTTCTCCAAGCTAGGCCCTTCATTTGTAAGCAAAACAAATGTATCCAATTTAGGCAGCATCATAATCTCATGAACATTAGAATCATTACCAAGAAACAAAAGTACCTGGTAATTTAATTGGCGTGCGCGAGCTCTAGTAATTGGTCCAGTATATGTAACAGTAGGGGCTGTGGGTGTAACAATGGTATTGATGTCCTCATCATAACCCAAGTTACCAAGGGACGGCCCCGCACGGTGCTCTAGTTTGGACCAACACTCGGAGGAGCACTGGCCTGGCGGTTTAAAATAAAGATGACCCTTGAGTCTGCAGAACCCAAGGGAAAAAGGCTTAGGTGGCAAATGGTAAAACCAAGGTTGGGCCTTGCTGGAGGAGTTTTATTCAAGGCGAACTGTCAAGGGGTTCCCATAACACCCAACCGCGTAAGGAACGCAAAATCAAGGAACATAACACCGGTATGACGGAGACTAGGGCGGCAAGAGTGGAACAAAACACTAGGCATACGGCCGAGCCTTCCACCCTTTACCAAGTATATAGATGCATTAAAGTAAACAAGATATAATCATGATATCCCAACAATAACATGTTCCAACAAGGAACAAACTCCATCTTCACCTGCAACTAGCAACACTGTAAGAGGGGCTGAGCAAAGCGGTAACATAGCCAAACAACGGTTTGCTAGGAAAGGTGGGTTAGAGGCTTGACATGGCACTATGGGAGGCATGATATAGCAAGTGGTAGGTATCGCGGCATAGCAATAGAGCGAACAACTAGCAAGCAAAGATAGAAGTGATTTCGAGGGTATGGTCATCTTGCCTGAGATCCCGCAAGGAAGAAGAATGAGTCCATGAAGAAGACAAACGGACGAAGTCGAACGGATCCTCACAACTCCGGAACGAAACCGAAGCTAATGAGAGAAACAACCCGGAAAGAAGCAGGCAACATGGTAAACAACCATCACATAAACATGGCATGATGCACAACCAAGTATAATGCATGTACGGTTTAATGAAGCATGGCATGGCAAAGTGCACAAACAAAACTACAAGTTAAGTGGAGCTCAATATGCAACAAGTTGCATATTGACGAAACACCACAACAATTATTTCGTTCTCTCCCGTTTAAGTACTCAACAATATTAAATGTTGATTAGCATGGCAAGGGGTGAAGCATATGAAAACTACCTATCTAGGCAAGTTTAAATGAGGCCGGAAACAACGAACAACAATTCCGACAAATCCCCATATGCAAATATTAGGTTTGGTACTGTTCTATCCTAAAGCATATTTTAGAGTTGTTAAACATGCAAAGTAAAGCCACCATGATAATCTATGCATTTTTCTACCCCATTTACATATAAAGATTATTAAGTTTGGAGCTACGGTTATTTAGTTATGAATTAAAGCATTTTAGCATGGCGTAGGAGCAAATTTAACCAAACATCATTTTAAATATTTCAAACATAGATGAAAGTTACAAATTATTAATATACACAAAATTTTAAGCAAGTTTCATATATGATTTGTTTTAATATGATGCACCATTTGTGAGTTATTAAATGTATAAACAACATGGGTTTTTCTGTAAAACTGGTGGTCTTTGGATAAAGCTAAAATCGCAGAGGAAAAAAACAGATCTGGGCCAAAACTGGCTGGCCCATTAGTGCAAGGCGGGGTGCTGGATCTGGGCTTACCATGGGCTTGGCCCGTTCGAAAAAATAGAGGAGGCCTGGCGCTGGGCCTTGGGGAGGCGCTAGTCTCACGCGAGCAGAAACAGGGGGGCGGGCGCCTGACAAACGTGCTTCTGCTCGTTGCAGAGGAAGCGTAGGCGGGCGACCGGGATGCGGGCAGGCGATGGCGGAGCTTGGCACGACGACATCAACTAGATTGAGGTGGAGGGAGTCAGTCCCGGAATGAAGTAGGCGACGCAAAGCGCTGGAGAGACGCTGTCCATGGCGGAGGAGTTCCATGGGCGGCGGCGATGTTCAGTTTCTGCAGGGAGGCGAGGACGAAGCTGATGTGCTCCACGGCCACGGCGGACGCGGGACTTGAGGAGCTCGACGCGGGAGGCAAAACAGGGGACGGATCTGAGGCGTGGGGCAGAGGAGGTGCGGGCGAGTTCCCCATGGAGGTCCAACGGCACGGGACGGGTCATGGACTGGTGCTCCTGCAGGGGAACACGAGGAAGATAGGGAGATTAAGGCAGAGAGAAGAAGAATGGGAGGAAGGAGAGGGGCAACGAGCAGTTCCTGCTGGGGCTCCGGCGAGGCTACGCTCGAGGTCGTCGACGCTGCACGAAGATGGGGGAGCTCAGGTTCCTCCTGATCTGGACCTCAAGCGAGGCTGCGGGCGCTAAGGCTGATGACGACCAGCGTGAGCGAAACAGGGGGTACAGGGGCCCGACGGCACACTTCGGCGGGTGATGGCGCGAGACTTGGGGTGGATTCACCGGGGATTGGCCGGAATGGAGCAGATCAGACGGGGTAGTCACGGATCCAACGAAGAGCGGCGACACTTTGAGCTCCTAATGGCCGGGAGGCAGTGCACGGACGCGAGGAAGAGCTTGGTGGTGCGGGAGGATTTGGATCGAGGCTGCCGATTGGGGTGGTGCTGAAAACAAGGGAGAGTGGCGGCGGCCGAAAGAGAATGATGGGACAAGCCTCCTCGAATTTAGGGTTGGTCATAATATATCTCAGGAAGATTATGTTAGGGGCTATCTCGTCTCTCCGATCAAAATCGGACGGTCAGGAAAAATAAACTAGGGAGTCCAAATAAGAAAATGGTGATGTTTTATAGATGTTAGGGGATGATCCGAACCCAACGGTGACGACTGCCCGGGTCAGGTTCGGGTAAGTTTCGGACACACGCGAGGGGTCGATGCACTGTGCAAAGAGGGGTAGGCTTGGCCTAGGCTGTGTAGTAGAGGTCTCAGGCTGAGAAGAGAGACAAAAATGCAGCCCGGCAAGGTTTTCGGAGACCGAAAACGTCCGACGTTTGACCGGCTATATTGCCGCTATAGTTTAACGGTTGGGCTATCAAACAGACTCTGAATGCGATGAAACTTGGCAGGCGGTCTACTGACAACATAACAACACCGCACGCCAACTTTCAACCCAAACCGAGAACATTTTCTGGCCACTTATAAAATAATATTTCGGACGTGCCGTGGGCGTGTGCGAGTGTGTCTGGGCTCAGAACGGACAACGGAAGGAACGGGGAGAATGAAACGGATGCAAGTTTTTAGAACATGGTGATGCAATGCACATGATGACATGATAAAATGCAACACGCAAGCAAATGACATGGCAACGACGGCGAATAACTGGAAGACACCTGGCGCATCGGTCTCGAGGCGTCACATAAGTGTTCCAGCCAGAGTCCCTACGGAGTGGAGTTCATCACCGTCGCCGCTGTTCCGCTGCTAGAGTTATTCCGCTGCATCGTGTTGTTCTGCTGCTTGCATGGAGAAACTGTGGCAGGCGTAGTGTTGCCGTGCCAATGTAATCCCCTTGTATCCATATAGCTTGTAATAAAGAGCTGATTTGTTCTATGCTAAGCAGTGTCGTATTCCAGAAGACTTCTCCTTGATCTCTAGGCTGGAATAAGGGGCGTTCCGGTTTCCCTGAGCTGGGGTGCCACAATAACCACATCCTACCCATAAGCTTAAATAGTCTTGATCTCACAGGTTTTGAGATTGCTGAGTCCTCGTGACTCACAGATACTTCCAAAATAGTTGCAGGTGCCGATGATACCAGTGCATGTGATGCCACCGAACTCAAATGGGAGTTCGACGAGGACCTTGGCCGTTACTACGTGTCTTTTTTAGATGATCAGTAGTGGTGCCTAGTTGGGACGATCGGGATTTAGCATTTGGGGTTGTCTTCTTTTCATTTGGGTTCGTCAGTAGTCGGACTTTGTGTGCACTCTGAATGATGTATGAATTATTTGATCATTGTGATAGATGCAAAGGTGTCCCGTCTTTTGATGAGATGGCGGCGATCGTTTTGGAGGAAGCCGACTTTGACGATCTGACTACGAACATGCGAGGACGTCGCTCCTTAGCAATCGCTAAACCAACTCCGAGAGGTTATTGACCATGCTGGAGCACGATCAACCTGACCATGAAGGTCTGTTTCCTGCACGCAAACGAAGAACAAGCAAGAAACTAAGATTGCAATCTAGATACACTACAAAAAAATACACTTCCGTGATGATACATGTTTGTCACAGTAGGGCACATTTTCTGTCATGCATGTACACCCATGACAAATTTATGACAGAATCAAGATAGTCATACATGTGCTGTCGTAGAAGTGTTCCATGACATTACCAAAATTATCATCACGGAAGTGTCCACTTCCATGACGATAAATAGCGCGTCACAGAAGTGCTTTCGTCAAGGGTGACCAACACGTGGCATCCACCGTAACGGAACGCCGTTAAGCTATCGGGTCCAGTTTTGGATCCAATAACCCGTTAATAGCCCCGACCAATGGGGATTTTCCACGTGTAAAATCATCATTGGCTGGAGGGAACACCTGTCGGCTCGCCGTTGGGACAGATGTCATCCACTCATTGGACCCAAAGCGCCTATGATACGTCGACACGTGGCACGGCCCAACAGAGGCCCATTCCTGTGAAAAGGCCGGCCCGTTTGACTAGGTCAAAAGGTGGCGGGCGGGCCCACGGCAAGCCTGTTAACGGCCTGTTCGCATATAGCCCATTTATAGCCTGCTAACCCAGGGCCCGTTTACGGCCTATCCGAATTAGGCCCAGTAGCGTCATCTGGGCCGTCCAATATAATTCCAGCCCGTTTTAACTTCCGGCCCATGTATGGCCCGTGATGTCTTTCGGCCCATATGAGGCCCTTAGTAACCCTCGGCCCATTAACGACTCGTGGTAAAACTGGCCCATAATGAACAGTGTATCACTTTATACCCATTAACGGCCCATTATACCGTTGGGCCGTTTCCAGACCATGTTATCTTTCGGCCTTCTCAGGGCCCATTTATTCTTGGGCTCATTTCCAGCATTCATTTACTTACGACCCGTTACAGGCCTTTTCTGCTTGTGGGCCAAATTCAGCCCATGGATACTATCGGTCCGTTTGTGGCCTGTTAATCAGTTGGGCCATTTTCATAGCATCATCAAATGCGACCGATTAACGGCCCGTTATGGTCAGCCCATAAAACGTACGATTTCCACTCTAGCCCGTTTACTGCCCGTTATACGGCCTGTACAAGGCCCATAGATGAGACGACCCGTAGAAGGCCCATTGACCCGAAGGCCCATTGATCCGACGGCCCATAGAAGGCCCATGGATCCAACAGCCGATAGAAGGCCCACGGATCCGACAGCCCATAGAAGGCCCACAAATCCGACGGCCACAGAAGGCTAGGGATCATCCGTCCTGTAGATGGCCCATGGAACGTACAATGAGTTGGCCCACGTTTGAACGATATAGCATATTCAAAGAATTATCCTACTCTATACTATCACCTCTAAAAGCATACACTATACAATAAAGAGACTAAGGCATAGAAACGTAGAATAATCCTACACTATACAATAAAGAAATTACAGCCGATTATACCCACTGGGCATTATGGTTCGGCACCAGTGATAATAAAGCATACACAAACATCAAATTACATACACTGGGCAAATACAGCTCATACATCATGGACATGCATCAACATAACTTACCATTTGAACTATAATCTCTTCAGAAAATAGGATTGGCCGGATTTAGATAGCACGAATTTCAGTCTGCAAAATCTCCAATTCCTTCGTTGTTACCTCAGTGTCTTGTTTCATTTTTTTGACTCCTCCATCTAATACCTGCATGTCTAGTCTCAAATTGTTGATTGTACGTTCAGAATCATGTACACGTTGTCTTGCCACATCTAGTTGATGCTCGAGAACATTATCACATTCCAATTCCAATCCATAATCATTCGGTAACGGCCATGCCGCACTGCTCGCAGATCTTTGTGTTGATGTCACTTCATCCTGAAATGTTTCTGTAAGTACACATGACTAGGGCAAAAATATAGTTACAATAGTGAAGCGAGCAAGACAGACTATTTTGTACATGGAAAAACAGTACTAACAATAATGTTACACGTCATGAAGCATAAGGAGGTGATATTTTAAAAATTATAAAAAGGTAGTCTATGCAGCCTGCATACAGAAATCTCTCTTAGCTCACCAGAGGAGCATGATGTTGGGGCCCAATCCAAAACACAGACAAGTTACAAATTTAGACAGCACATTGCGTAGAAGTAAGCAAGCAGTTGGCCATTCTGTAGCTCAATTAAAGTCTTAGGGAGCATAATGAACAGTAGAGGATTTCATACAAACATACTACAACAATCAAAACTATTCAATCATTAGCCTAGTATAAACTAGATTGTGAGCCTCATTCAATAATAGTTGGTTAATAGACTTCAAAGCTTCAGGCACTCTTCGGCAGAGTAATTAAATGGTAAGGCCTTTAATTATGTCAACTAATAGTTATACAAGTACCCAACATCAGGCATCATTCTTTGGGCATCTCATTAACTGAGGACAAATAAAGCAATTGAAAAGAGCAAATTAACTATGCCTGAAACAAACAAGGAATTGAACTGTTGAGTTGGATACAGTGACTTACCTTAACAGGTTGAAGAGGCTCACCGCAGCTCCTACTTCTCTTGCAAGGCTCCTTCCTAACATCTTGTACTTGGAAATCCTCAATCTTATCTTCATTGCACCCCCTGTGCAAGGTGACACAAACTAGTTACTCGTCTCCTTGGAAGATAAATATGCATACTTTCCAGTCTGTGAACACAAAAGGATGAGATTATAACAACAACACCACATAATGAAACATGCCGCATCTCTTGCACTTGCACACAATGAAATGAGCATTTACTATGTCTGCACTAGTAAAAACTAGGCATACCTTCGAACTGGATCTCCAGGTACTCTTGGAGAGCCTACTTTAGTGTACAGCCAAACCTTTATGTCACCCATGAGTTAGAAAAGGCCCCACTACAGCAACCCTTAGTGTTTAAATCGTTGACAAGCTCTGTTAGAGTGTTAGTTCAAGAACAACAAGTAATCAAAGCAAACAATCCTAGTATGGCTGGCTGATGCAAACAAGCAATTGAATAGATGTGTGAGCAAATATTACATATAAAGAAAAGAAGCAAAGAAGGAGGCTTAAAGGCCATCACTTGACTGACCAGATTTAAGGGGCATTTAAACATCATGTGCAACGTATGAACTAACATAAACATTGCATATTCCAGATTCTACAATGGAATGCACATGTATTAGGTTATGCCATGTATGATGATGCCTAAATGTACACTATAGCAGACATGAGTGATTCATCATTGCACGCACAATTGAATTGCAGGTTAAGGGCCAGTTCTATTCCGCCTTTTCAGGGCTTATTGTCAAAATAAGCCATAAAAGATGTAAAGAAGTCATTTTTGAGTTATGGGCTTGGGCTTATCTAATTTCGCTTTGGAGGGGGGTATTTCAGGTAGAACCTCACTAAAAATTGAAGGGAAGGGGAATAGTGAAATGACTCTGTTGTCTGCCTATATTACACTCAAAATGCAACTGGTGATGTCCGCGTCACACCTCACCCTCAAGTAAAAACAAACACGCAAGCATTCATTGCCCCGCCCGCTTGCATCTCCTCTCCCCTTTCCCTCTACCTTGATCCCCTGCCTGCAGCACTATGGTTCCTCCAGCAAGACGTCACCACTAGTCCCATCTGGACTGGTCCTCGACGATGCTCTGTCCAGCTAGGCTACATGGCCGGAGGTAGGGGAAAATCTCCCTAGCTGCTCCTCCCTCTAGTGCCGCCCCTCATTCTCATGGTGTCCAGCAGCTGCTCCACTGTGGTTCGTCCAATGCACTACTCTGGCAGGCGCTGCACAACTACGGCTGATGCCAAACTGCGGCAGAAGGCACCTTATTCCCCCCCACCTCCCAGGCCATGGCCTTAAGGTGCTGTTGAAGGATGAGCTCATCCAACAAGGTGAGGATCTCCTCTAATTTTTTGCCCAATTTTCATTCTGATCCACTATACGATGAATTGCTATGAGCTGCTTCTGCTGCTGCTATATGATGCATTGCTATGAGCTACTCTTGCTGCTGCTATATGATGAATTGCTATGAGCTGCTGCTGCTATATGATGAATGGCTATGAGCTGCTGCTGCTATATGATGAATTTCTATGAGCTGCTGCTGATGCTATATGATGAGTTGCTATAAGCTGCTCCTACTGCTGCTGTATGATGAATTGCTATGAGCTGCTCCTGCTGATGCTATATGATGAATTGCTATGAGCTGCTCCTGCTGCTATATGATGAATTGCTATGAGCTACTCCTGCTGCTGCTATATGATGAATTGCTATGAGCTGCTCCTACTGCTGCTATGTGATGAATTGCTATGAGCTGCACCTGCTGCTGCTATATGATGAATTGCTATGAGCTGCTGCTGCTATATGATGAATTGCACACTACTGCTGCTGCTGTATGATGAGTTGCTATGAGCTGCTGCTGCTGCTATATGATGCTTTTAGATGGTGCTGCTATATGATAATAACCAGCCACTTGGACCATCGAATTTCAATAAATAATTGTCTTCATTTAAATGCGGGTCATGCGTTTTTCGTTTAAATTAGGCAATGGGATCTCTATGGAAAACATTGACCAAAGTAGATTGTGCCAAGTAGATGGTATCTTTGTATTTGCATTTTGAGCAAATAGTGATGGTCTGTTTTCCTATCATATTAATTACTGCACTGTGTTCAATTTGTGATGTTTGCAAGTCAAACTAATTTTCATATGGGCAGCAAAATGAAAAAATATAATGCAATCTAGACTTTTCACTTATCATACCAAAGACAAGATGAAAACACAATGAAAAGAACTGGTTGGCTTATTACATGGAGCTTATATTCACATGTGCTTATTTTCTTAGGATAACTCGTAATAACTGTCCCTAAGAAACTTGGCCAATAGAACTGACATACAAATAACATGTCACGATGATTGCAATGGAGGAGTGACGTACCATAGCACACTGTATAGGCTCACCGCTGGCTCTCCTTTTTTTTGCGATGTTCCATGAAATTGCCACATACATCTTGTATCTTTTCATTGTATAACCCAATCTGCAAGTTGGCACGGCTAATTTTGGACATCTCTACATGATAATACATTGCATATCCCTTGCGCATATTTAAACCACCAATTAATGATTGTGTGCGTAGCATAAACTAGCCATGACTCTGTGTGCTGGACTAGCAGGAACTCTAAGGGAGCCTAATGTAGTGTACTGGAATTCCTACATGCCGCCTATTATTTTGTGTAATGTACTGCCTCTGTTCCTAAATATATGTCTATGTAGAGATTCCAGTATGGACCACATACAGATGTATAGCATTTTTGAGTGCAGATTCACTCATTTTGCTCTGTATGTAGCCTATAGTGGAATCTCTAGAAAGACTTATATTTAGGAACGGATGTACGAGGTAGTATCATGTATGACATCTACATATCTAATTTAGCAGCCAGTAGTAGAAATCATTGTCTGCACAAAGGGATTACTGGTCGAAAATCCTAGCAAAGCACGCTGGCAGGCACAGAACAATACAAGAGAGAGAGACATGCTATATCATCACAATGCCTCGGTCCAGGATCTTGGTTGGCCAAGCTGTTAGATCCAGAAGAAACATCGTCCTTGTAGTTTTTGCCAGCTGCATAACAGGCAACAGCGACCTGTTAGTATATTTGAAGTACATCGGGCAGGTGATGCTGGACGGGTTTAAAGGTGACTAGTACGTAGGCCGTGGCGGGTGCTTGGCATCTTGCCAGACAGTGGGAATCAGTTTAGAAACGTTAAGGGTGATGACGCTGCGCTGGCTGTTGGGGTCGGGTAAGGAGATCTAAAACCGTCGAGTAGGGTGTTTCTGGAGCGGCTCCAGTAGGGTGGACTACGGTGTGGGCGAAGCGGATCTGTGGCCGTGGATGAGGGCGTAGGTGAAGTTGCTCCGATGGTTGGGTTAAGGATGGTGTCGACGATGCGGATCTGCGGCCATGGACGGGGTGTCAGAAGGTGCTCCGGTAGGTTGGATGAGGGTGCGAGGAAGCGGATCTGAGGCCATGGACTTGTGAGTTGGCAAAGCGGCTTCAGTAGGGTTGAAAATGGTATAGGCGAAGCTACTCCGGTGGGGTTGACAATGTTGTCGGCGAAGCGGCCACGGTAGGGTTGAGGAAGGTGTCGGCGAAGAGGATCAGAGGCCATCGATGGGGGCGTCGGTGGGGCGGCTCGGGGGTGGACGATGCGTCTCCGGTAGGGAGTACGAATGAGCCGCTGCAGATGCGCTGCGGTTGACGAGAGTACCGGCGAAGCAGATCTGGAGCCATGGACAAGGTCGACACTGAATGGGCTGTGGTACAGTGGTGGATGAGCAGTCTACTTGTTTCTAGGGGAGGTGGGAGGGGTAGATGCGGCCGCAGAAGAAGATCCAGTGAGGTGGACGCCGCTGGCAGTGAATGGGCTCTGGTACGCCGGTGGATGAGCAGTCTAGGGTTTTGAGAGGGGAGGGGAGAAAGGCCGATGAAGTACGGACGGCGTGATGTGATGCTCTGGTGCTGTGGAGTTAGTCGTTTTTACGGGAGAGGGAGAGGAAATGGGGGTGCCGTGTAGTGGGGGGGAACCGGAAGTTACCAAAGCAGGCTTGGCCTATTATGTAGATGAGGGCGGTATTGTAACTGTTGGTCTCCGTGCACCAAGGACAAAAGGGGAATTTCGCATGCTAAAGACTAAGGTGGCGAAAATTTTAGGAGGCGGGAGATTTTGCCGCCCGCGGGATCGTTCGTATCCAGTTTCAACTAATTTTGGACCGTGCTAGCGGGAAGGTCATGCGAGACTGTGTACACGGGGCACGTGTTAGCAGTTAATAACTGGTGTGTCCACCCCAGAAAAAAGACAATAACTCGGGATGATGCGCCGATAACTTGGACGTTGGCATGGGCGCGGCCAATCGTACGGGTGTAGTGGCGCGTTCATAAAAAAGGGATCAAACGCTCAGCCTATGTATTTCTCGTGTAAATAGATAATTTAGTGCAATTGGTTATTTACTTTAAACATAATGCATTGACGTGTTAGTGTAGAGGCGCACAAAAAGAAATGGATATTGTAGTCCGCTACTTAAAAGTGTTACCTCATATGATTACATAGCCTCCATTACATAAATTGTGTACCCGTTGAATTCATATATGAATATTACATATATTACTTCATAATAGAACCTTAAATCATCCTAGACTAATGATTTTGAATGCAAGAGTAACAATGGTGCATGTACATGATAGCTACATTGGTTGTTTGAAGAAACATCACTGTAACTTTGGCATGCACAACTGAAAAGGTTTATTTAAATATAAAAAATGTGATATGTGAGTGTCCAATCTTTATAGCGTTGAATCGATATTGTACCTTTGGCCACGATACAAAGTAGATATTGATTTATGTTCAAGCGATGCACGTCCCCGATCGCTAGATAGTGATACGTGAATGAATTGTGCAATCTCTCTCACACGCATACATATCTCATTTCCCTGTGGTCATCGAAATCACACACGCGCACTTTGTGTATTTCTCTCCCTCCGTCAAGGTTAGAATTCATCTTTCTACACCATCCTACAAGTCTCTCACACAGGAACACACACGCTCTCTCTGTCGAACACGCCCACCCCTTTAATTCTGCCCACCCACATCCACTAATGTCTCAAAGTATAATAATGTCTCTCACACATATGCCTAAGGTTAACTTGAGTTCCGGAACCATATGAATACATACAATGGGATTCCAACAGAGCACCTTTTTTTTGAGATTTCTCTCTCTCTCTCTCTCTCTCTCTCTCTCCCACACATTGTTTCTCGCTTCATTTTTTCGGCACTTGCATGCACACAATTTTGTTTATCTTCGTGATGCTTTAAGTATGCCACGCATAAATGCTATCTACCTATCCCTTAATATAGCTAGATATGTGTCACACAAACTCCTTCTCCCTACTAGCAAGATGCCCATGCGTTGCACCGAACATCAAGATGCATTTGTACGAGTAGTTTATCTTGTGGGAGAAAAGGATGAACGAGGGAATGCCTTATTTGCAAACGCGGCGAGGGGTGTGGGTATCTTTTTGCAAAATTGCCACAGTTTCCTTCCTATCCGCCGGGTATAAATCGGATGGCCTATATTGCAGGATGGCAGGAACACCATCATCACCAACTCTGTTTTTTATAAGAGTAGGGATATGTAAGTGGCACTGCCCCCCTCCGCCCCCCGACACACACACCCACACCCACACAACCACACACACACACACACTTCCCAACACCGAAGGAGTAGGGTGACATCTCGAGCTTGATACTAATCTATCGACTGGCTTCTCTCTCAAACACACACACACACGCACACACACTACTCGACACCGAAGGAGTAGGGCGCCACCTCGATCTTGATAGTAATCTATCTACTCCTCTTTCAAACAGACACACATACACACACTCACTAGTTGTGCCTCTGTGCCTGCCACGCACACTCTCGATACGTCTTTCTCTCCCTCCCCCACCCCAACAATGACATCAGAAGGGTGACAACTCAATCTGATCGTAATCTGTCAATTGGTTTCTCTCTCGAACATTGTGTCTCTGTGCCTCGCTCAGTAGCCCCCTCGATATGTAGACTTCTCGCGCATGCACAGTTGTAGTGACGATGACGCTCAACCTAGTGTGCCTCATTTTTACCGGCCTCACATGATAGTTTTCACCCTGTTTTTTGTTAATTAACAAGGCAACCTTTTCTTTGTTACTACTAGTGAATCTGAAATCATTTGGGGCAGACATAAAATATACCACTTCAACCCAATTATCGAAGTAACTATTTTAAAAGAAACTAGCTAGATGCCCGTGCATTGCACGGAACATCAAGATGCATTTGTATGAGTAGTTTATTTTGTGAGAGAAAAGGATGAATGAGGGAAGGCCGTATTTGCGAAAGTGGAGAGGGGTGTGGGTATATTTTTGCAAAATTGCCATAGTTTTCTTCCTATCCGTTAGATATAAATACGACGGCCTATATTGCAGGATGCCACACACATCATCATCACCAACTCTATTTTCTACTCCCTCCGTTCCTAAATATTTGTCTTTTTAGAGATTTCAACAAGTGACTACATATGGAGCAAAATGATTGGATATACACTCTAAAATATGTCTACATACACATCTGTATGTGGTAGTCCATTTGAAATCTGAAAAAGACAAATATTTAGGAACGGATGGAGTATAAGAGTAGACATGGAGATATATCAGTAGCATGGTCTACAACAAAAATGTGCTGGACCGGTTAGCACCGGATGCTCGCAACGCGATGACATGGGTTCGAATTCTGTCTTTAACTTTAGATTTTTATATTATATATTACATATTTAATATATACTTATTTCGCTACTGTACTGACAGTGGAACCCAAAGAGTACTTAGAATACAAGATTAAGGATGGACTTGTTTCTTTTTCACTTTCTGTACAAAGCTGTAGCTACCCTGCAAGTCACGTGTACACTGTACATGCAATTAACTTTTTATAGAATGACAATCATACACGCAACTAACTCAAATGGATTGGATGTCACTCTATTATTTCCAGCATAAGAGCATCTCCAACGGTAGCCGATAAATTTCCTCCCGTTTCCTTCCGCGGAGGATGACATCAAACGCCAGCGGCATACATTTTCACAACTCTAACCAACTAGATGAAATTCGTGCAAACACAGACTGATTTCATATAAGCACGAAGGATTTCATATAAAAAAGCCGGATCTTCATATAAACATGATGTATTTCATTACATTTACATGAACTAAGCGGTGCCAATCCGGCTATCTTGGTATAATTAATAGTCCCTCCGTACGGAAATACTTGTCCTAGAAATGGATGTATGTAGACTTATTTTAGTTATAGATACATACAATTTATCCATTTTTAGAACAAAAATTTCCCGCCAGCTGGAGAGAGAGTACATAATCTAAATGGCCGCCCGTGAATCCCTTTGTCTTCCTCATGTTCGGCAGACACTTTGCGGGGTCGAAGAAGGTCCTCGAAAGAGACGAAGAAGCAAAGAAACCACCTCAATGCGCAGTCGTCGCCTCGGCGGTGGCCTTCATGGGGCCCAAGTGGCGGCGGCCTCCCGTGTTCTACTTCTCCTCGATGATGGTGGCGGACATGGAGAAGCTGGCCACCGACTCGTCGCTGTCCACGCACCCGGCTTCTGTCTCTGCCGCAGGCACGGGAGGTGCGCCCACAGACACGGAGACGCGGTACGACACGGCAGCGACGACGCCCATACCGGTGTGCTCGCTGCCATGCCAGCGTGGAGCAACTCGCCACTCCTCATCGAGCTGAACTGGAGCGGCGAGTTGCTGAACCACGCGCCTGCTTGGGGCGGCAACTGGCTCCGTCGGGCCAAGCAAGGTTGGTGAAGCACCGAGCGGCCTCGCCCGTATCCGGAGGGCTCGGCGGGCCACCCAGCCGGGTAATATGCCACAGAACGGCTCCTCAGAAGCCATCGGAAGAGTGGAGAAAATGGTGAAGGCGGAGATGGGGGAGCGGCGGAGGGGTGCGATTCTTGCCCGCTGTCTGTCTGGCCTTGGGTAAATAGAGGGCGGATGGTAGGAGCTTGGCCGGCGTCTGGCCTCATTTAAAATGAGGGCGGACGGGAGGAGCTCGGCCGGTGTTGCGTTTAATTTCGGCCCGCTCATGAACGGACGTGTGGCCGCAGTAGGTTTCTCGGTTTGCATGCAGGTTTAATGGAGGGGTTTGATGGAGGCGAGGAGGCGTGTTCAGCCGGGCGTGCAGTGGGTGGCGCAGTACTATTCGATTTGACAGTGGGCAGCGCAGTTCCCGATATGACTTTAATGCAGACGAGCGAGGGAGTAGAGGTTCCCGAAATGTTGAACGGCCAATGCATCCTCCTTCAATTAATGCATGAGGGAAGTAATGGGAGGTGGACCGGGAAAAGAGGCTGCACGATGTGAATGCAACGCAGTTTGCCCTCATATAAAGGCGCCCCTCCATTCCGATGCATCTCCACATCGTACGCACCTAAGCATTTGCGTAAGCACCTACACTAAGCGCAAAAGAGCTCACTCCAGACCCATGGCAGCGATGTGCGCCAGCGGCCAGTGGCTGTGCCAGATGGTCCATGACGTCGGCCTGCGGCATGACACCGAGGATTGTCTTCGGACGGTGTTGGAGACCGACTGGTAGATGGCTGCCGTCGAGGCCAACTACAACTCTTAGTTGGACCATATGATCTTTGCCACCACCAACAAGTTTACCGTCCTCAAGAAGCTTGCGAACGACATCGCCGTACTCCTCCAGCTCGCGCGCCCGGGCTCCTCATTGCCTGCCACCCTAATCGGCCTCCATGACCGTAACCTCTTTTAAGCACTGGTAACCCTGCGAATGCCCGCCGACGCCATGAAGAATGTCCACCTGGAGGTCGCGCTCGCCGCGAGGCGCCTCGCCCTGCAATAATTCGTCGACCTACACATCCACGTGTATGAGCAAATCATGTACATAGGTATCTACAAGGCCAGTGAGGACGCTATGATGTTGGCCTTCCTCAATCGGCTGGAGGCCTTGGATGCCTTTGCTGAGAAGCACCTCGACCTCGCCACAAAAGCCGCCGCTCCTTAGCCGCCGGTCGGTGGCCCGGCGCACTAAGTTGAGGAGGAGGAGGTCGTACGTTGATGGATGCATCTTTCTTCTTGCCTTCTGTAACCACCACTGCGATCGCATCATCATCGTGGCCTTAATTCTTATTGTGGTGTTGCATTCTCGTTCCAGTCAATACCGACATGTGCGATCCCTTTGCTTAATTATATGCATCACTGTAACTAGTACTCCATCCGTCAATTTATAAGTTGTGCTTACCTTTTCCATCAACTTCGTGCAACGCGCGTGCATCTTGCTAGAAACACTAGAACATGTCGGACCGCGTGTGACCAAACCGATGATGCGCCAACCTAGCTACTACATACCCTGCTTATCTGGCAGAAATAGCCCCGCCCTAGCGTTTCCAATCGTTATTTCTATCTATCGATCGTGCCAAGGAGCAGAACCAAAATTTTACAATTTATACATGTTTCTCTACTCCTACTCCTATAAAAGACTCAGTTGGTGATGGTGGTGTGTCTGCCATCCGTCGTTTCTGACCATTAGATCTGCATCTAACGGCTGTGAGGTAAGTCGTGGCATTTTTGCAACAATAGCCCACTTCTCTGCTCCAATTTGCAGAAAACCCCTTATTATCTTGAAAGCAACCACATCCCTCCCTCACCTCATCAAAACAGCCTGAGAAATATATACTCCTATAAAAGACTCAGTTGGTGATGGTGGTGTGTCTGCCATCCGTCGTTTTTGACCATTAGATCTGCATCTAATGGTTGTGAGGTAAGTTGTGGCATTTTTGCAACAATAGCCCACTTCCCTGCTCCAATCTGTAGAAAACCCCTTATTAACTTGAAAGCAACCACATCCCTCCCTCACCTCATCAAAACAGCCCGAGAAATATATTTTGAGTGAAAAGTACTCCCTCCATTCCTAAATATTTGTCTTTCTAGAGATTTCAATAAGTGACTACATACGGAGCAAAATGAGTGAATCTACACTTCAAAATATGTCTATATAATCCGTATGTGATAGTCCATTTGAAATCTCTAAAAAGTCAAATATTTAGGAAAGGAGGGAGTAATATATTAGGAGTATATCAAAACAAGAGTGATTTCTTTCAAGTTTGTGAACAAGTACTACTATTCTACTACTTTGGATCCATCGCAACGCACGGGCACATTGCTAGTAAAAGGAAAAGGCTTGCTGCGTTCGCGTCGCACTCCCCCCACACACGCCCGGGAATCGGGACCAGTCCACGGTCCGTCCGGCACGACACATAGCTTAGGGAAGACGTGTTGCCTAGCATTTTCACTTTCATGTGGGACCGTCGTTGAGCAAATCGACTATTGGCAAACCGCACCCCGCCCGCCGCCAGGTTGGAAAACAGAAACGAGGGGAAGATCTAGCTGTAGCACGGAAGCCAAGAAATTTGGTGTCATATGGGGCTCGTTGATAGAGTAGGAGCATTCCGTACTACTCTGCTCCTACTAGTACCAAGTTTGTACTATACAGCTAGTACTACCACTATACAACTAGTAGGTACGTGCACGACACAATATCGTAGGAACAAAAAATGGGAAGATCTTGTTTTGGGTGATTTATCTTTTTTTCTGTCAACATAGTATGAATAATATGATGTGGGGGGCACCCATGAAGCTTATGTGGTTTGGTTGCATGGCTACGAAAGGTTAGAGAGAAAAATAGATAATGTGTTTAGAGTGCACTCCACTAAACGGATATACTTTGGATCCATTGCAATGGGCCGACACATCTATATCTATACCCCCTATATAGTGTGTGAATAACTTTGAAAGTTGGTCGTTGGATGAAGCCAATTCGACGGCACAAAGATGGCAAATCCGAGCACTACTGGCCATTGGATATCATCTACATTCCACCAGATTCTGCCACATGTAGAATCTAGAAGACTCCATGGTTGAACTTCATTCATGACTAACTTTTCCACAATTAAGCTTAGGCAAAGTGTGTCTGAAACAAAAAAATGTGGCTAACAAAATGGCCACCACAAGTGTGGCAAGATTTGGCAAGAAGTTGAGTCTATGACATGTGGACCATGTAGCTAGAAAAGTGTGGCAAGCCACAAGTGTAGCAATGAACCAAACACATGCTGGCACGCCTAAGCTTAGGCGTGGCAACCTTAGGCTACAAACCAAACCATAACTTTGAAAGTTGGTCGTTGGATGAAGCCAATCCGATGGTACAAAGATGGAAAATCCGAGCACCACTGGCCATTGGATATCATCTACATTCCACCAGATTTTGCCACATGTAGAATCTAGAAGACTCCACATGTAGAAGCATAATGCACAAACCACCAGAATCTCATGCGTGTAATGCACGTGTACCTTACTAGTAGTTGGTAGTAGTAAGAAAAAAATTCCGGGTTTGGCACAAGCTCGTACTGCGGGAGCACGACAAGGCCTGCCGCAGGAGTTACATTTCCCTCTCGGGGCCCACGGGACTGAATTTCAATGGCTTAGTGCCCGACCTATGAGTCAATGACATGCGGACCTTAAATGCGACTGGCCCACATGTCATTCTCATGGTGGTGGTGTGGTTCGCGACTCACTCGTTCGAGATGAACCAGCCGGTGGTGGCGTGGCCGTGGCGAGGGTGCCACAGCTGGGCGTCGGGGCATTACGAGGCGTAGATGGCCACACCGGCGGGTACTACCTGTAGTACAAAAGTACTCCAGCTGAGGATTGATGCCCGGGACGAAATGTGTCACAGCTGCTGGATGAAAATTCGATGGTGCGGGACGTGTGGTGTCATGGGTTCATGGGGCGTCGTGGGAATCACGTGTGGCTGTGGTAGAAACTTGATGCTCGCCGCATTTAAGGTGGCCCACATGTCATGCACACAAAGGTAGAGGGGCGGTGAGGCCGAGAGGGGTGAGGCGCACGTCGGGGGACGTGGTTCGTGGGTTGGAGCGGCGTCGTGGGAATCTCGAGTGGCAGCAGATGAAATGTGATGGTCACCGTAGTTGAACTTCCATGGACAAGTTGTCATGTCTACGGACACATGCATTGCATACCGATCACTAGAAGGAGTAGTAGAGAAAGCTAGGCGAATAAATAGTTCCTTATAGCCAAGCGGACCCACGCTACTACTTGTTCCAAAGACATGCACACCATAGAAATAGTCCATCTATATCAATATACATAGAGAGGGAATATTTATTTACAAGAGAGGAAATAGTTTATCCATCCATAATGCCCTTCTTCTTCTTCTTCTTCTTCTTCTTCTTCTTCTTCTTCTTCTTCTTCTTCTTCTTCTTCTTCTTCTTCTTCTTCTTCTTCTTCTTCTTCTTCTTCTTCTTCTTCTTCTTCTTCTTCTTCTTCTTCTTCTTCTTCTTCTTCTTCTTCTTCTTCTTCTTCTTCTTCTTCTTCTTCTTCTTCTTCTTCTTCTTCTTCTTCTTCTTCTTCTTCTTCTTCTTCTTCTTCTTCTTCTTCTTCTTCTTCTTCTTCTTCTTCTTCT
>NC_041386.1:319913297-319938507 GCF_002162155.2 Triticum dicoccoides | reverse complement strand
CTTCTTCTTCTCCTTCTTCTTCTCCTCCTTCTTCTTCTTCTTCTTCTCCTTCTTCTTCCGTGGGAGACGGCTTCGCAACAAGCTCTCTGGACCTTGCAGCTATCTCGAAACTCACACGGTCATCGAGGGCAGCATATTTTATCCGCTTGTACGTCAAGGGATAATTCTCCCATCCAGACGACCTTAATGCCAGCGTCTCGTCACCCTTCTGAAGATTTGTTCCTAGCACAAAATTTGCTATGTCGAATAGGGATGGTGTCGGTTTATCACAATCTTCTACAGGAATTTTTATTCTGGTTTTTAGGTTAGCGATGCTTTTCAAATCAAGGTTGTACGGCTCCAACTTCTGTTTGTCCCCTGCGATGGCTGCCCCACAGAAGTATATCTCCTCCCAAGACAAGAAATCGTGAAGCTCACGTGGTATGGAGGGCGCGTGTATGATGTGGTACACCAAAACATCATCTTCGAGGCACAACTGAAGGACAGCGGCGCGTTGGATCTTCCCAGTGGCACGCTCCTTGTAATCTATGTCAAGACCGATGACATTCATCTCCACCTTTTGGAGGGAGTTGGATACATTGTTGATCCACTTTCGAACAACCCTTGGGTGGTCGATGACTGTGGCAACTATGCTCAACGAGCCTTCGACGAGGACATGTTGGACGCTAAAAACCTGCATCTCGATCTCTTTTGCCATTTGGTACCGCTGGACCGGAGGGCTATGGTTTGGAGAATTAGGATTAGGTGGCTAATCTAACCGAAGAAGATGGGGGCTTCGGAATTACTCCAGGAGGATGTGAAGAGGTTAAAACAATGTGAATGCAGTGTGGTTTGGATGCAAATGAAGATCAAGGAGTAGTGAAAAAGCCGAGGAAAATCGGTTCCCGATGGAGAAGTAAATGGGAGAAGTTATGCGCATGTGTGAGTGAAAATGGGAATGGGCCGACCCGGCCCTGGCCCCGGCCCCGTGGCCCCAAGGTCAATATGTGAGGCCACGGGCCAGCCCATTTCATCAGAATTTTGTGGCCCCATTGACCCATTGGGTACATGAGGCCGACCCAGAATTTAGCAAATGTTTAGACAGCCCAGAGGATTACAGGTTTTTTGAGCCAAATGTTTGCACAGTCCAACAATTGTGGCCTCGCCAAATTACTAATAAGTCCCCAAAAGATTAGATATGTCAGCAAATGTGTACACAATACAGTAAAATGAAAGGCCTAACCTTTTCACATTTAGTAAAATGGTGAGATCATGAGATTACATGTTTCAAGAGCATCAAGCAAAAGACCTCAGTCCAACAGATTCGAACAAGATCAAAAGATTACAAGTTCCAAAGAATGTCAAGCTAATGACCTCAATCCAACAGACTCAGATAAGATCAAAATATTGTAGGTTCAACATGCTAAACTTTTCACATCCAGTAGGTTATAGAGAAAGCTGACATATCTTTGCTTCACCATCTGCTTCAGGTTCAACATCAATTGCTCCAACAAGCATCAATCCTTGATATTTGTATTTACAAAGAAATGTTACAAGAGTGATTCTGTGCACATCAACTAAATAGTATATTTATCCCTCAAAAAAACTAAATAATATACTTATGAACAGAGGAATATTCTTTGTAGGAAAGGCGTGTTCCAGAAAACCAATTCATGATCAGGTTTGCAAGAAAATACACTTCTAAATATCCATTATACACTACTCGTCATCCACTCTGCAACATATTCTAATCAAGTTACTTTAGTTAGCAATGCATATTTTTAATATAGTTTGGCGATGAAAAAATGAATCTGAACTACACATTCATATTGGAGAGAAAAAAGAAATATATATTAGAGATCAAGTATAACTTGGGGAAACCAAAAACAAAAAGCACTAGTTCTGTGTGTAAAGCACTCTATATATTCATCTACATGTTTGGGCTGCATCTTGCAAATAGTTCCCTGGAACAAACTGTAGATATGAAATCCCTCATTAAAAAGCAGACTTCATACTTTAAGTGTACTTTCATATACATGGCACTATATACATCAGAAGGTTTCTCATACCTTGTAAGTCCATTATAATGTCATGAACTGAAGCCAAGCTACGTTGAGTATTAGCTGCAGAAAAAGAAGAAGAAACTAGTAAACTTGAAGCATTAGCAAGAAACAAAGAAGAAACTTGTGTCGTATGGCTTTACCGTTGGCCCTTATCCAATCTTGTAAGCAAACAAGAGCTTCAAGTGTCGTTGCGGTCATTCGACTTCTAAAATCTAATAGGACTCTCTTCCCTGTGGTGAAGGCGGACTCGAATGCCACCACAGAGGCAGGAGCCGCCAAGATATCTGCTGCCATGTGACTCAGCATTGGGTATTCACCTGAGTTCGTCTACCACCATGCAAGGATATTGAATTGATCACTTCGACGGATGGGTACCTTTGACAAGTACGAATCAAGTTCGGTGGAATCCAAATTTGTTGATCGAGCAGTGAGGGTGACATGTTGGTCCCAATCAGCCATAGGATCTTCACCACTTACAACCATGTCATCATCACCTCCTTGTGACATGTGATCTAATCCATTGTCATTCAATTGGAGGTATTCATTGAACAACCCTTGGAACACATTTTTTATTTTAGCAATTGAGGGAGTCCTGGATTAGGGGGTCTCCGGACAGCCGGACTATATCCTTTGGCCGGACTATTAGACTATGAAGATACAAGATTGAAGACTTCGTCTCGTGTCCGGATGGGACTCTACTTGGCGTGGAAGACAAGCTAGGTAGTACGGATATGGATATCTCCTCCTTTGTAACCGACCTTGTGTAACCCTAGCCCTTTCCGGTGTCTATATAAACCGGAGGGTTTTAGTCCGTAGGACAACATACAATCATACCATAGGCTAGCTTCTAGGGTTTAGCCTCTCCGATCTCGTGGTAGATCAACTCTTGTAATACTCATATCATCAAGAATAAATCAAGCAGGACGTAGGGTTTTACCTCCATCAAGAGGGCCTGAACCTGGGTAAAACATCGTGTTCCCTGCCTCCTATTACCATCTGCCTTAGACGCACAGTTCGGGACCCCCTACCCGAGATCCGCCGGTTTTGACGCCGACAGCAATCATTGCTGCAGCTTCGTTCCCAAACTCTAGGCCAAATCAGAACTCAATATATTTTAACTTGAATTGTGGGTCCAAAATCACTGGAATACAAAGGCTCAACCATGTCATCTTCCAATATCTTCTGAATTTTCTCTTCATATATTTGACCGTTGTGCCCATCTCAGAATCCTCTTCATAATGTTGTTGCTCTAAGGTCAGCTTCACTTTCCACGTTTCCTAGAAATAGAAGTTAGCAGTTGGATATTTTGTGCCGGAAATCACATTAGTGGCTTCATAAAATACCTTCAGTAGCCTGCAAACATATTCAACATTTTCCCAATCCTCAAAAGATGGCTTGAAGGTATATTGTTTATCTTGAATGGCCAAAGAGTCAAACACTCCGTGATACTCTTTTGCTATATTAATCATCATGTAGGTTGAGTTCCAGCGAGTTGGAACATCAAGACTTGGAGTTCTCCCACATGATACACCATGTTGCTCAACGATTTCTTGAAATTTTTCCTTTCGACTTGGTGAGTTTCGAATGTATTTCACAGTTTCACGTATCATGTTGATCACTGGACCAAGGAAGTTCAATCCTGCTTGACATATCAGATTTATGACATGGGCGGCACAACGTTGGTGAAACAACTTGCCACCACCAGGTAACATCTTCTTAAGCAGGAGATGTGCCTTCAATAGCTTCATCATTGCACCATTATTCGATGCATTGTCTAGCATCATAGCAAAGAGATTATCTTCGATGTTCCACTCTCTTATGAAATTCACCATGATGTTGAACATTGCAGCTCCTGTGTGCGGCGTCTCCATAGCGGCAAATTTAACTATCCTCTTCTGCTGCTTCCACTCCTCATCAATGAAGTGAGCTGTGATGCAAATGTACCCCACTGTCTGATTTGATGTCCACAGGTCCGTGGTCAAAGAAATCTTGGATTTGGAGTTTTGGAACATCCTTTGCAGAATTCTCTTCTCTTCCTTGAATGCTTTCATGCAGTCCTCCTTCACTGTTTTTCTACATATCATCTTGAAGCTGGGATTTAGACTAGAGACAAATCTTCTAAATCCATCATACTCCACCAATGAGAATACCAATTCACGCAACACTATCATCCTCATCAGATCTCGGCGTGCTAATGCCTGATTAAAGGTCCAAAGCCCCATTGCAACTCCATCAGGACTCATGATAGAAGCACTCAGTTGTCCAGAAACACTAAGAACCTTCTTCCTTTCCTGCATCTATTCAAATGTTTGCGCAATGAACTTGTTCCATGTTTACGCTCAGCACAAATATTCCTTGCACAGTGTTTGCACTCAGCAGCTACAACTATGCCATCAACACGGATTGGCTCATATTCTTTCCACACTTTAGATAAAAACTTTCTTCTCAGTTCAGAAAATTTTCCCATGTCAATGATCTCAACCTCTCCCTCTTCATCCACATTATCTCCCTCTTGTTCTTCATCATCATCATCATCATGTTCTTCTTCTTCTTCATCATCCTCATTTTCTTCTCATTCCTCTTCTTCTTCATAGTCAACATCTTCTTCATCAGCCTCATCTTCTTCAAAATCAACCATATGAGTGTCTTGTGAACGTCCTGCTGAGCAAAGGACACAAGTTAACATTACAATTATGAGTATTTTTTATTTTAGCAACCATTAATTTGCATCCCTAGAAAAAGAAAGATTAACAATACTCACCATGATAAGCTCTACAAATGTTTATCAAAGAAGGAGACACCCATGGGGGTGGTTGAGCCCTTCTCATTGTCGCACCGGATATCAACGATGAACCACCACTTTGGTATGCCTCATGGTCCCCTTGTTCCTCTTCCATTTTTCTGACCAGAGGGAAATATAGGAACATTAGAGAGCATTAACTTTCAAAAGCAACAGCAGATGTAATACACAAATTTCATTTACTTGTACTAGTGCAGGACAACCAACAAATTTTGTATATGAACTTAACAGAATTTGGTTTGAGAATCCAAACACTTAATAGGATTCGGGGGAAGAAATTTACAAAGCACTGATAATATCTGAACACACGCATGAACATACATCGATGGAGCCATACACTACTAAACCGCCTCATCAGCGAGAAAATTCTGCGCATTTATTGATCACAACTACACAAACAAACTGCTACGAATTAGTTATTAGAAGTCGTAACATGTTCCAAATTTGATAAATAGTACTATCACAAACCAATCCGGTCCAGGCATGGTTTTTGTTCTACTTTGACAAGCAAAATAAACAAAGGTACTACCATGATCCCCAAATCTGTTGCTTACCCTGGGCAAAATGATCCACTATAAAACATTTCCAATCAAATATGATCTAGTTCTTCATGTAATTGTTCATGTACACCGACTGAATGACAGGGACCAACACTGTAGAACTACTACAGAACCAACACTGCAAGTAACAGATCCCATGGCTACAGAGTACACTGACTGAAAGTAGCAGAATCAATACTAAAACAATTGCAGACAACACTGACCAAGAACCAAAACAAGACCGGTGCTTGCATTGCAGCTGCGCTGGGACAGGGAGGAAGCCGGCAAGAGTCTCACCTGCGAGATGATGACGTTGAGGACGGCGACCGGAATGGCGAGGTAGACGGTGGACGGGACCGCAGGTCAGCAAGCTCGACGGCGACCAAGACGACGAACGAGAGGCGGGAGGAACGCCAGTGGCAGCAGGCCAACAGAGATGTTCAGGGGTAGCCGCCGCCGGCGGCAGGTCGACAGAGAAGGTCGGGGGCGGCCGGTAGAGAAGGTCGAGGGAGGCCGAGGGCGGCAGAGATGGCCGGCGGCGGCAAAAATCGTCGGGAGCGGCCTACAGAGATCATGGGGGGCGGCGGCAGAGATGGACTAGGGCAGCGCAATCAGACGGCTGGGTCGACCCGTCTGGTCCATCGGGTCACACGGTGCCGGCTCCGCTGACCCGTTTTATGTTTCGAGGCCAACCCACCTGGCCCATTGGCCCCGAGATTTCGGGCCGGGTCAGTGACCCAGCGGGCCGACCCGACCCATTCCCATCTTGATGCATGAGGAGAGGTGCGGTGGTTTGACTGCTGCATGCAATGGATTGGACGGGCTCTTCGGTTGCCTTTTCTCTCTCCCACGCGCACAGAGTGGCCCAGTTGCATGCTGCAGTTTATTGGCTGGAGTCGGGCTGCAGCTGCTCATGCGTACACTAATTAATGCTGTGAATGCGGGGCATGGAAGGAAATGGGCGCATGCAAAAGGGTATATACGCATACTAATTAGAGAAATACTAAAAAAAGTTATGCACGGACAAAAGAGGACGGGAGGGAGTACTACTCATGTTCCTACTACGGTTAAGGAATATGCGGTTATCCTCAAAAAAGAAAAGTCCTTCTTCGCGCTTCCGCATGCACGAGAATTTGGTTCTGCTCGCAATATGGATGATAGCTGGAGGATGAAGTGAACCCAGACGCATGCTAGCACGGGAGTGTACTCATGTTCCTACTACTACTACTACTACTACTACTACTACTACTACTACTACTACTACTACTACTACTACTACTACTACTACTACTACTACTACTACTACTACTAGTAGTAGTAGTAGTAGTAGTAGTACAACTGTGGTACACTTGATGGTCAAAATACTAATATTCATCTGGTCCTCACAGTGAAGTGACAAGACCCTGCGCCCACCAGTCTAGGCGGCGTGTACGGGTTACCAAAGTCAGCCTCACCTTGTGCACTATGCAGTCACTATCACCGCCGCTGTATACCATGCCTCGCCTCGCCTCCCTCTCCCCTAGCACCACTCCATCTCCATCTCCGTTTCGCCGGAGATCCTGAGGTCACTCTTCATTCTCTCATTGTGCCCCCGCATACCCTCGCTGTAACACCCCGGATGTAACTTCCCATATTTGTAACTCCGACTCTGCCATTTTCGGCTTTAAGTTATGAGATTCCCTTCATGGTTGGGTTTTTGTCTTTGTTTTGCATTTTGTTCATGTCATGCATTTCATATCATGTCATTGTGTGCATCACATTGGCATACGTGTTCGTCTCATGCATCCGAAGCTTTTTCCCAGTTGTCCGTTTTGCAATCTGATAGTCCTACATGCACCGGCGCACCCCTCTTGTCTCTTTTCGTGAGCAGGTGTTAAACGTTCTCGGAATGGACCGAGATTTGCCAAGTGGCCTTGGTACACCACCGGTAGACTGCCTGTCAAATTTCGTTCCATTTGGAGTCCGTTTGATACTCCAACGGTTGACCGGGTAACCGCGAAGGCCTCGTGGGTGTTGCAGCCCAACACCCCTCCAAAACGGTGCAATAACCCATCTAAACCTCTTCCATGTCCTCCGTCGTCGGATCATGATCATGTGGGCGAAAACTTCACCTCATTTGGACACTCCTACCTCCTCGTAGCTATAAATATGTGACCCCCTCCGAAAATTCAGGCGAAACCCTAGTCTCCTCCTTCCTCCGCGCGCCGGACACGTCCGCCCGGCACCGGACACGTCTGCCGCCGTCCCCTCAACGAATCTCGCGCCGCCATGTCATCGCCCGCGCCGCCCCACTTCGCTGCCGGCCAACGGGGCCTAGATCTGGCCCGCACGAGCCCGCGCACCGCCGCCGCCTGGCTCGTCCTCCGCCGCCAACCATCGGCGAGCACTGCAGCCCCGCTGACCGGACCCCGCCACCGCGCCCCGCGCCCGCAGCGCACCCCGCTGCCTCCTCTGCTCCCCATCGCCGGCGAGCTTCTCCAGCCACCTCCTCTTCTCCAGCGACGCCCCCTCCTCGCCCGCAAGCTCCGGCCACCACGGTGACCTTCTCCGGCGAGCAATCCCGGCCATTCTCGATATTCGCACCAAACCCTAGATCTGTAACTGAGAGGTTTTTTTCTCTAAGTCCCAAATCCCTTATATTTTTATGCCCCTGTTCATCATGCCATATCTCCGTGACCGTAGCTCCGTTTCATGCGCACGATATATCAAAATGTTCATTGTGAGATGCCCTTCATTTCATTCCATTGTGGCATGCTTGTTTGAGTTCATCCTGATGAGAAAAGTATTGATGCAGGAGTGCTATAAAATGTTTACTGCTGCTACTTATCAGATTATGATGTTTTGTCATTTTTGCCACATTTGATGTGTGCTTCATATGGGCGTGATCTCTACATATGTTTTGAACTATGCCATGCCATATTTACAGAGGTGCTTGCCATGTATTTTTGTGATCTTTTTGGTGACTAGCACAAGCATGCAAATTAGGCTTCGTGATGTTGCTGATTTCAGTGACTAAGGATTTTGCTAACTCCTCATCCTGCTGTTATTTGGATGCCATGTAAACTTGATGCTACAATGAGAACCATGCTTATTTTGAGATGCTTAAGTAAGTAGCTTTTGAACATATGGTTATGCTCTATCCAACCATGCCCCTTTTTGCAATTATGGAGTGCCCTAGCATGTCTTAATCTTGCTCTACTTTTGCTATAAAATGTTCCTGGCAGAATGGTAACATGTTAATCAATTTTGCCATGGTTGTTGCTAATGATCCATGCATGCTATGAACTTGCTACTGCAATGGTTAGCTTAATGAACATGTCATCTTAATGTTTCTATGCTTGTTTTGTCATGCAATTCTTTGTGGTGAGTGATTTGAGCTCGCAAAGTTGCCTTCATAATTCTGTTTATGCCATGCTCTATTTTTCTGCCAAGTCTGAAACTGTTAATAAAACTTGCTATACATGGGTGCCATCATATCTTCTGTGCCTTTTTGGCTCATGTTCAGTAAGGGACTTTTGTTCTATGTATTTAGTAGAATCATGACATGCCTTTGTTTGCTATGATATGTTCCTGTAGCATGTTGTTTGCTTGCTCTAAACATGGCTTCCTGATGTTATTTCTGGCATGTTAGTATTTTCACTAAGTCTGTGAAGCTGATATCTTTTGCACTTTTTCCATGCTTGTTTGAACCTGCTCTTGTGTGATTTAGCCTAGCTCAGTGTTCATGTTTTGTCAAGCATCTTGTGTACATCACTGCCATATGCTTTGTTGCTATGTTGGAGTGCAGTAGCTTAGTTTCTTGTTGCATGCTAAGTAGCATCGTGCTGTTAATTACAGTTTTGCACCATCCTTATTTTGCTTGCCATTTGCAAACCGTGCATCCGTTTTCGGTGATCTTTATATCGATTTCAACCGAAATTATCTCATCTTTCCAGCAGCACACTTGGATTTCCAAGTTGATGCCTTGATCATTCTTTCCCTTCCGGAGCACGCATATGCATTGCATATCATGTCTTGCATATCATGCCATGTTTTGCATCATGTGGCTTGTGCATTGCATCGTGATTGATTGTTGGTCCTTCTCTTGTTTTCTTGCTTTGGGTAGAGCCGAGAAACGAGTATGTGATCGAGGAACCTGTTGAGTACGCTAACGAGGATCAAGCTTTTGACAACTCTGAGAACTTTGCAGGCAAGATGACCATACCCTCAAAATCACTTCTATCATTGCTTGCTAGTTGTTCGCTCTATTGCTATGCCGCGCTACCTACCACTTGCTATATCATGCCTCCCATATTGCCATGTCAAGCCTCTAACCCACCTTTCCTAGCAAACCATTGTTTGGCTATGTTACCGCTTTTGCTCAGCCCCTCTTATAGCGTTGCTAGTTGCAGGTGAAGATGAAGCTTGTCCCATGTTGGAACATGGATATTGTTGGGATATCATTATGACATCTTATTTACTTTAATGCATCTATATACTTGGTAAAGGGTGGAAGGCTCGGCCTTATGCCTGGTGTTTTGTTCCACTCTTCCTGCCTTAGTTTCCGTCATATCGGTGTTATGTTCCTAGATTTTGCGTTCCTTACACGGTTGGGTGTTATGGGAACCCCTTGATAGTTCGCTTTGAATACAACTCCTCCAGCAAGGCCCAACCTTTGTTTTACCATTTGCCTACCTACCACCATATACCTTTCCCTTGGGTTCTGCAGACTCAAGGGTCATCTTTATTTTAAACCCCCCCTGGGCCAGTGCTCCTCTGAGTGTTGGACCGTAATGGGCAGCCTGCGGGGCCACCTCGGGGCAACTCGAGGGTTGGTTTTACTCATAGCTTGACCACCTCGGGGCAACGAGATACGTGCGACTCCTATCAGGATTTTTTGGCACATCGGGCGGCTTTGCTAGTCTTGTTTTACCATTGTGGAAATGTCTTGTAAATGGGATTCCGAGACTGATCGGGTCTTCTCGGGGGAAGGGATATCGTTCGTTGACCGTGAGAGCTTTTGATGGGCTAAGTTGGGACACCCCTGCAGGGTTTTGAACTTTCGAAAGCCGTGCCCGCGGTTATGTGGCAGATGGGAATTTGTTAATATCCGGTAGTAGAGAACTTGACACTTAACTTAATTAAAATGAATCAACCGCGTGTGTAGCCGTGATGGTCTCTTTGAGTCTAGGAAGAGAACACGGCCTTGTGTTATGCTTGAGCGTAAGTAGCTTCAGGATCACTTCTTGAAAACTTATAACTTCTCGACCATGCGTTGCTTCTCTTTCCATGTCATTGATAAAGACGATGAACCGTTATGTACGAGTTCGTTGGTTTCAACATAGCCCTACCCGTAGCAAGCCACTGCTTCCATCCTGATTGTGCCGCCTGCGTGAAATTTTTGTATGCAAGTTCAGTGTGCTATGATGTTCTATATGATTGTGTCAACTATATATGTTTTTACTGAGCATCAACAATGCATATGGCTGAAAGATGTATTTACGAGCATCGACCGATGGGTCTCTCTCTCTCACACACACACGCACACACGCACAAGTGGGACCCGTTGAATTATTTCTTTGCTCGTGACAGCTTTTAATTAGGTTCCACTGTAATCTAACTTTTTTCTTAAGTTATTAATTGAGCTCAGTTACTTCAAAAAGTTGTACAGAAGCCTTGTTTGGGCCTTTCTGGCGTCGCTGAGTGTGGGCTGAGTAGCCATGTTAGGTTGTACTGTACTACACAGGCCTTTTTTTCAACATCAGCAATGCAACTGGGCCGACAATTGTACACAATATCCGGGTCAACTTGTTATTCTCTGCCCCGCTGGGCTGCAAACTTCCCTAAGAGATATGCATTCGGCTTAACAAGAAAATGAACTTTAAGAAATAATAAATGGGATATAATTATAATAACTGGGCAGTAACTATTAAAAAATGCACCAAACACGTAATTAGTTTAAAAAATATATTATTTTCGGAATTTGAAAATTTTAATTTCATTACTTGTTGCGCGCACAATATTTCGTTGGATTTTAACATAATACAACTTTATTTTGATATTATATTTAATCTGACTAGAAATTTCGGATAAAAATATTTCGGATCCTATAAAAATGTGGGATTTTTTTTAATTCTGTTTTGAGCGGTTGCTTGAAATTATTAATCGTTGTCCTAGCTAGAAAATGGGCTGTACTTTTAACAAACTGTAAATGGGCTATAGTAAATTCCATTAGAATAAAAAAATGGGTTGTACATTCTTACAAATCGCAAATGGGCTATATGTTCTCTGCCACACACTTGTGGGCCTTCTAAGTTGACGCGTCACCTAAAAAAACTAAGTTGATGCGTATGCAAGGCTTTGTCAACAACACACGGTTCTGGCAGCTGTGGCCATTGGATGTCCATCCAACGGATGTCGTGCTTCTTCTTCAATCTCGAATATTCTTGCTTCAGCCGCCCAAAAAATGATTCCTCCCCTTGACATCTAGGGCGCACCGTTTCGGAGGCTGACCCGTGGGCCTACTAAGTTGACGCGTACCAAGGGCTTTGTCAACTTAGTCAATATAAACGATTCTAGCTGCAGTGACCGTACGATGTCTATCCAACAGCCGTAGTGCTTCTTCAACCTCTGGTCTTCTTGCTCCAGCCGCCCAAAGGAGTGCCGGTCGTGCCGCGTGCTCCTGCCTCCCATGGCCGGCTGTGATGCCGCGGAGGCCTCACCGCCCCTACTACTCCCACCGCTGGCCAGGCCATTCCTCTACTCACCCACACCCCCTGTTATTCCGCGGCGACGACAGCCTCACACCGCAGCCGAACCAGTGAACCCTCGTACTCCTCTCCGCGTGGGCTTACACTGCTGCGTCTTCCTCGGCTCCTCATCGTCCCCTTCCTAGGCCTCGCCGTCGTCCACCGCCCTGGTCAACGTGGTCAAGGAACGGCTTCCATCGGACATGGACTATACGTGGAGAGGCTGACAGCTGGGTCCACGACGGCAGCAAGGAAGTGCCTCCTTATTACGCGGAAAATAATGATTCCTCCACCTGACAGCAGGGACCCACCGGACGGGCCGTCGTATTTCACAAAAAAATGTTTCCCCCCTGTCTGTTGGGACCCACCAGACGGGCCACCGTATTGCGCGAAAAAACGTCGCCCCCGCTGTCAGCTCGGACCCACCGGAAGTGCCTCCTTATTACGCACAAAAAATGAATACTCACCCTGCTGGTTGGGACCCACCTTGGTGGGAGGCTAGCTTGTGGGCCTACTAAGTTGACGGGGACAGAGTGCTTTTTCAACTTAGTCAATATGAACAATTCTAGCTCCAGTGACCGTACGATGTCCATCCAACGACCGTAGTACTTCTTCAACCTCTGGTCTTGTTGCTCCAGCCGCCCAAAGCAGCGCCGGTCGTGCCGCATGCTCCTGCCTCCCATGGCCGCCTATGCTGCCACGGAGGCCTCACCGCCCCCTACTATTCCCACCGTTGGCCAGGCCATCCCTCTACTCACCCACACCTCCTGTTATTCTGCGGCGATGACAACCTCACACCGCAGCGAACCAGTGAAACCTCGTACTCCTCTATGCATGGGCACCCACTGCCGCATCTTCCCCGGCTCCGCACCGTCCCCTTCCTAGGCCTCGCCGTCGTCCATCGCCATGGTGCTCTCGGCACGACGTGGTCAACGTGGTCAAGGAACGACTTCCATAGGACGTGGACTGTACGTGGAGAGGCTGACAGCTGGGTCCACGGCCGCAGCAAGGAAGTGCCTCCTTATTACGCGCGAAATAATTATTCCTCCACCTGACAGCGGGGACCCACCGGGCGGGCAACCGTATTTCGTGAAAAAAACGTTCCCCCCTGACTGCTGGAACCCACTGATGAGGACATCAATACAATTGTTACACCCACAGCCCCTGCTGCTATACATACTGGACCAATTACTAGAGGTCGCCCACGCCAATTGAATTATCAGGTACTTTCGTTTCTTGGTAACGATTCTAATGTTCATGAGAATATGATGCTACCTAAATTCGATACATTTGTCTTGCTTAGAAATGAAGGGCCTAGCTTGGACAAGAAAGATGAACCTTGGAACAAGTTCAAGTGTGGAGATGATGGCATGCGCGAGAGGGTCCAGAACGGAGTTACAAGTGATGATTTCAGGACTTTGAAGCCACCATAAGGAGTGCATGAAGCCTTGGACGAAATATACAAGATGCCACTTCATAAATTTCGTCCAGAGGCTATTTTAGGTGCTGCGTCACCTTATTATTGGGCCAGGCCCATGTATTTTCGAAATACTTAAGTATAGGTTGTTTTTAGAGTCCGTATGTGTGGGGAAACAAGAGTTAGGGTTGGTTTCGGACCCCTCTTCCAAGGGCCACGAAATTCCCCCCTCTTCCTCCATATATACAGCCCTTAGGGCGTCGTTTAGACTTTGGGTTTTGTTTAGATTAAAAGTTCGCCATAGCTGCAACTTCGCGTACTTCGTTTGTGTCCAACGACCAGACTAAGACGTCACAGAACCCCACCTTGATCAATAAAGCTTTCATCTTATATTCGCAATATCCAGATTGCAATCTTAGTTTCTTGCTTGTTATTCGTTTGCTCGTAGGAAACAGGCCCTCGTGGTCAGGTTGATCGTGCTCCGGCGTGGTCAATAACCCCTCGGAGTTGGTTTAGCGATTGCTAAGGCGTGACGTCCTCGCACGTTCGTAGTCGGATCGTCAAAGTTGACTTCCTCTAAAACAATAGCCACCATCTCATTGAAAGACGGGACACCTTGGCCTCTATTAAGTGGTATAAAATTTTCAGGTTGCTCGGTGAGATTTTCCAGTTTTCATAGTTTAGATCGAGTCTGTTCTTTATACCAACAGTCCACGAAAAAAGGCAACAAAAAAATTAGGGTTAGTTCATCATATCTGAGCCTTTGCATAGTCTTTTTAGAGTTTTGCTTTGTTGAATTTGCGGTGGCATCGTCGTGTCGAGTTGCTGGTCTTAGCGTCTAGTCCCTTAGAGTTTCGAGTTCTATTCACAGGTTGTCACGCCGCCGCCGCACCATCGTCATCATCATTGCCATATACCACCACCCCACCATATACATCGCCGCTGCCATATACAACCACCAATCCGAGTCCACATATACCATCGCCATATACAATCACCAATCCGAGTCCAGATATACCATCGCCATATACAACCACCAGTCCGAGTTCCACCAAATTCATCGCCGCCACCAGTCCGAGTTCCACCAGATTCATCTCCGCTAACAGTCCTAGTCCGAGTCCAGTATTTGTTGCTTTGTTTTTGAGTTCCAGATCACGCGATACTTCGAGTCGTGACAGATTAGGACTCCTGAGATTCCGTGCTACCCGCAGAAGAAAAATAGTTCCAAACTAAAAAAAAACTAAGTCCGGAAAATTCTGGCTAGGCAGTTTTTAGACCATTTGTAGACTTTTTCAAAAAAAATTTGTTCCGGAGCAAAAAAAAGAGGAAAAAAAGTGCAAAAAAATTCAGAGAGTGCTCCTCCCTTGTTTACGTGTCGCGCCGTGATTTTGTTCGTGTTCTAGGCTCGCGTCTCTAGTATAGTCTAGCCTAGGACCAGCACAGTACTGTCGTTGAGCGTTTATTCAACTTTACATCTCTGAATTGATTATTGCTGACCCTTTTTGCTACCATATTATAAGCCTTCCCGGCTCCACATACATCTACGTCATGCGTTTGACTCTCCCTGGTAATCGCTCTATCCAAGCTTTGAGAGTTTTGACTATGACGGTTGCCGATCACCGCCTGCTGCTAGGTAAGAACTGGTAAGAATTTGAGATTTGCTTGATGGATTTTTGACATCCACCACCACCTCTTGTTAGTAGTCTGTAGGATCATATTCTTGTGTGTTTCTATTGCTGCTAACCATGGCAAGATCACAAGCCGACGAGACTGACTGGGAGAACATGACGAATAAGGAGTTGCATGATAAATTTCAGCAAATGATGAGTGGACAGGTGCAAGATATGCTAAACAGATTTGAAGAGGCCATGGAGAAGATAGATGGCATGGAGAAGACGTTCGAAACAGAGCTCGATAACAAGTTTAATGAATTGCTCGCACGTCTTCCACCACCACCACCGGCTGCCCCTACAACAACAACAACAACAACAACAACAACAACAACAACAACAACAACAACAACAACAACAACAACACCACCAACAACAACAACAACGTCGCTTTCCAAATCAAGTGGGACGAGCACAACGCGTTCCCATTGACCCTGGGCAAAATTCTGGTGCCGCTGTTGATGCTTCGGCCGCTCCTGCTGCTACTGCAGACGTGGAGGACCATTACGAGGATGAGGTTGACCAAAATCAGAACTACGTGCAACCACCAGCACCACCACCACCAGGTCGTCCTCATGCAGATCATCGCAACGGTAGGGCTGCACCACCACTTGAGGTACATGACCATCTTCCTAAACTAAAATTGAATATTTCACAATTTGAGGGTAGATATGTTCCTGATATATATCTTACTTGGGAGTTAGAAACTGAACAACGATTTACATGTTTACAATATCCTGAGGAGAGACGTGTTCCTGCTGCTGTTTGTGCTTTCACTAGCATTTCATGTGTTTGGTGGTCTGAACATTGTAGATTATATCATATTCCAACTACTTGGGCTGCTTTGAAAACTGCTATGCGTACTCGTTGGGTTCCACCATATTATCAACGTGAATTCCTTCAAAAATTGCAGCGTTTAAGACAAGAAAAAAATTCTGTAGAAGAATATTATCAGGAATTACAAACTGGCATGATTAGATGTGGTATTGTTGAGGAGAATGAAGCTATGCTTGCATGTTTTACGGGTGGATTGAATAGAGAGATTCAGACCATTCTAGAGTATAAGGAGTATACTAATATCACTCGTTTATTCCATCTTGCTTGTAAAGCTAAATCTGAAGTGCAGGATCGACAGGCATTGGCGCGAACTAACTTTTCTGCAGGTCGATCTTCATCATGGACACCACGTGCATCCTCTACTTCCACTCCACCAGCACCTCCATCGGGTGCCACCTCCAGTCGTGATACAAGAAAGCAGGCACAACAACCACTATCTGCCAAGAGCACACTTGCCGGACCTGCGAAGAGCTCTTCCTCGTCCATGGCATCAACAGGGCACACAAGTGATATTATTTGTCGTCGTTGTAAGGGAAGAGGATATTTTGCGAGAGAATGCGAATCTCAGCGAGTGATGATTGCTACTGAGGATGGTGGGTATGAGTCCACTAGTGACTATGATGAGGAGACTTTGGCTCTTATTACACGTGAAGAACATGATGGAGATGATTCTGATCATGAGACGCAATACATGGCTCCTGAAGATGCTGACAGGTATGAATGTTTAGTTTCTCAACGTGTTTTGAGTGTGCAGGTCACACAAGCTGAGCAAAATCAAAGGCATAATTTGTTCCATACAAAGGGAGTTGTGAAGGAACGTTCTGTTCGCGTCATCATAGATGGAGGGAGCTGCAATAACTTGGCTAGCATGGAGATGGTGGAGAAGCTATCTCTCACCACAAGACCACATCCACATCCTTACTACATCCAATGGTTCAACAACAATGGCAAGGTTAAGGTAACACGTACTATTCGTGTGCATTTTAGTATCTCTACATATGCTGATTATGTTGATTGTGATGTGGTACCTATGCAAGCATGTTCCTTATTACTTGGCAGACCATGGCAATTTGATAAAAATTCTGTACACCATGGTAGAAACAATTAGTATACGCTTGTTCATACGGATAAAAATATTACTTTGCTTCCTATGACTCCTGATTCCATTTTGAAAGATGATACTAATAGAGCTAATAAACCAAAACAGGAGAAAAATAAAAGTGAAACTCAGATTGTGGCAAAAGAATTTGAGCAACAAATGAAGCCTCATAATAAACCATCTAGTGTTGCTTCTGAAATTAAATTGAAAAGTGCATGTTTAATTGCCACCAAATCTGATATTGATGATTTAGATTTTAGCAAATATGTTTGCTATGTTTTTGTGTGCAAAGAGGCATTATTTTCATTCGAGGACGTGCCTTCCTCTTTGCCTCCTGCTGTCACTAACATTTTGCAGGAGTTCGCTGACGTCTTTCCACAAGACGTGCCACCGGGATTACCACCTATTCGAGGGATTGAGCATCAAATTGACTTAATTCCCGGTGCATCATTACCCAACCGTGCACCATACCATACCAATCCAGAGGAGATGAAGGAGATTATGCGTCAAGTACAAGAACTGCTCGACAAAGGTTATATACGCGAATCCCTTAGTCCTTGTGCTGTTCCTATCATTTTAGTGCCGAAAAAGGATGGTACGTCACGTATGTGCGTTGATTGTAGAGGCATTAATAATATTACTATTCATTATCGTCATCCTATTCCTGGGCTAGATGATATGCTTGATGAATTGAGTGGCTCTACAATATTCTCCAATGTTGATTTGCATAGTGGATACCATCAAACTCATATGAAATTGGAAGATGAATGGAAAACAACATTTAAAACTAAGTTTGGATTATATGAGTGGTTAGTCATGTCTTTTGGGTTAACTAATGCACCTAGTACTTTCATGAGGTTAATGAACAAAGTTTTACGTGCTTTATCGGACGATTTGTGGTAGTTTACTTTGATGACATATTGATTTATAGCAAACCTTTGGAGGAACATTTGGAACATTTACGTGATGTTTTTATTGCTCTACGTGATGCACGTTTGTTTGGTAACCTTGGAAAGTGCACCTTTTGCACCGACCGAGTATCTTTTCTTGGCTATGTAGTTACTCCACAGGTAATTGAAGTTGATAAAGCCAAGATTGAAGCTACTGAGAGTTGGCCGCAGCCCAAAACGGTCACACAAGTGAGGAGTTTCCTTAGCCTCGCTGGTTTCTATAGGCGTTTTGTGAGAGATTTCAGCACCATTGCTACACCTCTCAACGAGCTTACAAAGAAGGATGTGCCTTTTGTTTGGGGTTCCGCACAGGAAGAAGCCTTCATGGTATTGAAAGATAAGTTGACACATGCTCCTTTACTCCAACTTCCTAATTTTAATAAGACTTTTGAGCTTGAATGTGATGCTAGTGGAATTGGATTAGGAGGTGTGTTATTACAAGATGGCAAACCTATTGCATATTTTCTGAAAAATTGAGTGGGCCTAGTCTGAACTATTCTACTTATGACAAAGAATTATATGCTCTTGTTCGGACCTTAGAAACATGGCAGCATTATTTATGGCCCAAGGAATTTGTTATACATTCTGATCATGAATCTTTGAAACACACTAAAAGTCAAGTAAAACTGAACCGTAGACATGCTAAATGGGTTGAATTCATTGAGACTTTTCCTTATGTCATTAAACACAAGAAGGGTAAGGAAAATGTTATTGCTGATGCATTGTCTCGTCGTTATACTATGCTTTCACAACTTGACTTTAAAATATTTTGTTTGGAGACCATCAAAGATCAATATGTGCATGATGCTGAATTTAAAGATGTATTGCATAATTGTAAGGAAGGGAGAACTTGGAACAAGTTCGTTCTTAACGATGGATTTGTGTTTCGTGCTAACAAGCTTTGCATTCCAGCTAGCTCTGTTCGTCTTTTGTTGTTGCAGGAGGCGCATGGAGGAGGATTAATGGGACACTTTGGCGTCAAGAAGACGGAGGATATACTTGCTACACATTTCTTTTGGCCAAAGATGAGACGAGATGTTGAGCGTTTTGTTGCTCGCTGCACTACATGTCAAAAAGCTAAGTCACGACTCAATCCTCATGGTTTATATATGCCTTTGCCTGTACCTAGTGTTCCTTGGGAGGATATATCTATGGACTTTGTTTTAGGTTTACCTCGAACAAATAAGGGGAAGGATAGCATATTTGTTGTCGTGGATATGTTCTCGAAAATGGCACACTTTATACCATGTCATAAAAGCGACGATGTTGTTAATGTTGCTGATTTGTTCTTTCGTGAAATTATTCGCTTGCATGGTGTGCCAAATACTATTGTTTCAGATCGTGATACTAAATTTCTTAGCCACTTTTGGAGATGTTTATGGGCTAAGTTGGGGACTAAACTGCTTTTTCGTACTACTTGTCACCCCCAAACTGATGGACAAACTGAAGTAGTCAATAGAACATTGTCTACTATGATTAGGGCTGTTTTGAAGAATAACAAGAAAATGTGGGAAGAATGCTTGCCTCATATTGAATTTGCTTATAATCATTCATTGCATTCTACTACTAAGATGTGCCCTTTTGAAATTGTGTATGGTTTCCTACCTCGTGCACCTATTGATTTGTTGCCTCTTCCATCTTCGGAGAAGGTTAATTTTGATGCTAAAGAACATGCTGAATTGATTTTAAAAATGCATGAGTTAACTAAGGAAAACATTGAGCGTATGAATTCTAAATATAAACTTGCTGGAGATAAGGGTAGAAAACATGTTGTATTTGCACCTGGAGATCTTGTTTGGTTACATTTGCGTAAGGATAGATTTCCTAATTTGTGCAAATCAAAGCTAATGCCACGTGCTGATGGTCCTTCTCAGGTGTTAGAGAAAATAAATGATAATGCATATAAACTTGAGCTGCCTGCAGATTTTGGGGTTAGTCCCACTTTTAACATTGCAGAATTGCAGCCTTATTTGGGTGAGGATGATGAACTTTCGTCGAGGACGACTTCATTTCAGGAAGGGGGTGATGATGAGGACATCAATACCATTGTTACACCCGCAGCCCCTGCTGCTATACATACTGGACCACTTAATAGAGCTCGCGCACGCCAATTGAATTATCAGGTACTTTTGTTTCTTGGTAACGATTCTAATGTTCATGAGAATCTGATGCTGCCTAAATTGGATACATTTGTCTTGCTTACAAATGAAGGGCCTAGCTTGGACAAGAAAGGTGAACCTTGGAACAAGTTCAAGCGTGGAGATGATGGCATGCACAAGGGGATCCAGAACGGAGTTACAGGTGATGATTTCAGGACTTTGAAGCCACCATAAGGAGTGCATGAAGCATTGGACGAAATATACAAGATGCCACTTCATAAATTTTGTCCAAAGGCTATTTTAGGTGCTACGTCACCTTATTATTGGACCAGGCCCATGTATTTTCGAAATACTTAAGTATGGGCTGTTTTTAGAGTCCGTATGTGTGGCGAAACAAGAGTTAGGGTTGGTTTCGGACCCCTCTTCCAAGGGCCACGAAATTCCCCCCTCTTCCTCCATATATACAGCCCTTAGGGCATCGTTTAGACTTTGGGTTTTGTTTAGATTAAAAGTTCGCCATAGCTGCAACTTCACGTACTTCGTTTGCGTCCAACGACCAGACCAAGACGTCACAAAACCCCACCTTGATCAATAAAGCTTTCATCTTATATTCGCAATATCCAGATTGCAATCTCAGTTTCTTACTTGTTCTTCGTTTGCATGCAGGAAACAGACCCTCGTGGTCAGGTTGATCGTGCTCCGGCGTGGTCAATAACCCCTCGGAGTTGGTTTAGCGATTGCTAAGGCGCGACGTCCTTGCACGTTCGTAGTCGGATCATCAAAGTCGACTTCCTCTAAAATGATAGCCACCACCTCATCGAAAGATGGGACACCTTTGCCTCTATCACCCACCAGCTACATCTTTGCACGCAAGGAAGTGCGTCCGGGCAAAAAAAAACGATTCGCCCCCCTGACTGCTGGGACCCACCAGCTAAATCTTCGCATGCAAGGAAGTGCCTGACAGTCGGGACCCACCTGGTCGAAGTGTACGTAGCATTGTCATTCTAGTCGCGGTCGTGTATGTACATACTGGTCGATGTAGAGGCGCACACGTGTCGTAGTAGAGGCGCGCACGTAGCATGTACACATACGTACAGCGGCCAGGGTGCAAGAAAGTAAATACAGCCACGGACGTACATATGGGCGGGGTCTCGAACGCCTACTCGCGCGTACGTACGGCCAGGGCTCGTGTACATGGCTGGGCCAGAACGGAGAAACAACATCGTCGTCGTGTTCATGGGGAGCCAACCGGCTGGGTCGGAACAGAATGCGTCGTCGTGTTCATCAGGAGGGCTTGGACAGAACAACCGATGGAAACAAGGCCTGGTGTACCGTAGAACGGAGGAAACGGCCATGTGTTCGACCGGCCATGTTCGAAACGGGATCCTGTTCATCAGGAGGTGTCTGGCGTACCGCAAAACGGAGGAAACGGACCTTCTACGATCGAAACGGGGGTCTTGTTCATCGGGAGGGGTGTGGCGTACCGCAAAACGGAGGAAACAGACTTGTGTTGGAGCGCTACGGTCGAAACGGGGGTCCTGTTCATCGGGAGGGGTTTGGCGTACCGCAAAACGGGACTCCACGGGATACTGTTCATTTCCACCGTCGACCCCCTCCAGCCTCCACGGGCTACTGTCCATCCACCATCGACCTCCTCCAGCCTCCACCTGCGACTATTCATCCACTGGCTCCTGTTCATCCAGCCTCCACCGCGCGCTACTCCACCGGCTACTGTTCAACCAGCCCTCTCCATGGGCTCCTGTTCAACCACCCCTCCATGGGGTGGTCCTGTTCATCCAGCCCTCCACCGTCTATTGTTCATCCTGCCCTCCACGGGGTGGTCCTGTTCATCCTGCCCTCCACGGGATCCTGTTCAGCCAGCCCCAACTGGCTCGATCGATCAGGGTCCTGTTCATCCACCCCCACCGGGAACTGTTCATCCAAACCCCCCAGCAACGCTCACTGTTCATCCAGAGGCAGCATCGATTGGATTCAGTTGGCAGCAGTAGCGAAGGAATCGCTCGACCGGGTTTAGTTAACAGCCATCGATCGATCGCTCGGGTTCAGTAACGCGTAGCCTGCAGTGCAATCGCTCGGGTTCAGTAAGAGCCCAACGCCTCGCACCCACGCGCGTGCGTGTACGAGAGAAACGCGCATCGCTCGGCCCCAACCACCCACCGTAACCAGGAACACCCGATATTTTCCTCGCCCTCACTTCTACCAAGGTTTTTTCTGTCATGGACGGCCCAAAGAATGTCATGCAGCTGCGTCTCCGGCCCGCCCAGGACGAAAAGCCCATTTTCTGTCATGATTTTTTATCATAGAAGTAGGACCCCACCACATCTATGATGATACCAGGTTTTGTCACAATTATCGTCATAGAAGTGTCATAGGTATGACAGAAAAGAATTTCATTCGGCCAAAAATGTCACGGATGTGTCTTTTTTTGTAGTGATATTGCGAATATAAGAGGAAAGCTTTATTGATCAAGGTGGGGTTCTGTGACGCCTTTGTCTGGTCATTGAACACAAATGAAGTACGCTAAGTTGCTGCTATGGCGAACTTTTAATCTAAACAAAACCCAAAGTCTAAACGACTCCCTAAGGGCTATATATATGGATGAAGAGGGGGGAATTTCGTGGCCCTTGGAGGAGGGGTCCGAAATCAACCCTAACTCTTGTTTCCCCATACATACGGACTCTAAAAACAGCCTATACTTAAGTATTTTGAAAATACATGCGCCTGGCCCAATAATAAGGTGACACAGCACCTAGAACAACCTCTAGACGAAATTTATGATGTGGCATCTTGTATATTTCGTCCAATGCTTCATGCACTCCTTATGGTGGCTTCAAAGTCCTGATATCATCACTTGTAACTCCGTTCTTGATCCCCTTGCGCATGCCATCATCTCCATGCTTGGTCTTGCTCCAGTGTTCATCCCTCTTATCCATGCCAGGGCCTTCATTTGTAACCAAAATAAATGTATCCAATTTAGGCAGCATCATGTTCTCATGAACATTCGAATCATTACCAAGAAACGAAAGTACCTGATAATTTAATTGGCGTGCGTGAGCTCTAGTAATTGGTCCAGTATGTATAGTAGCAGGGGCTGTGGGTGTAACAATGATATGGATGTCCTCATCATCCTCCCCTTCTTAAAATGAAGTCGTCCTCGACGGAAGCTCATCTTCCTCACCCAAATAAGGCTTCAAATCTGCAATGTTAAAAGTGGGACTAACCCCGAAATCTGCAGGCAGCTCAAGTTTATATGCATTATCATTTATTTTCTCGAACACCTTAAAAGGACCATCAGCACGTGGCATTAGCTTTGATTTGCACAAATTAGGAAATCTATCCTTACGCAAATGTAACCAAACAAGATCTCCAGGTGCAAACACAACATGTTTTCTACCCTTATCTCCAACAAGTTTATATTTAGCATTCATACGCTCAATGTTTTCCTTAGTTAACTCATGCATTTTTGAAATCAATTCAACACGTTCTTTAGCATCAAAATTAACCTTCTCCGAAGATGGAAGAGGCAACAAATCAATAGGTGCACGAGGTAGGAAACCATACACAATTTCAAAAGGGCACATCTTAGTAGTGGAATGCAATGAACGATTATAAGCAAATTCAATATGAGGCAAGCATTCTTCCCACATGCAAGCATTCTTCCCACATTTTCTTATTATTCTTCAAAACATCCCTAAGCATAATAGACAATGTTCTATTCACTACTCTAGTTTGTCCATCAGTTTGGGGGTGACAAGTAGTACTAAAAAGCAGTTTAGTCCCCTACTTAGCCCATAAACATCTCCAAAAGTGGCTAAGAAATTTAGTATCATGATCTGAAACAATAGTATTTGGCACACCATGCAAGCAAATAATTTCACGAAAGAACAAATCAGCAACATTAACAGCATCATCGCTTTTATGACATGGTATACAGTGTGCCATTTTCGAAAATCTATCCACGACAACAAATATGCTATCCCACCACTTGTTTGTTCGAGGTAAACCTAAAACAATGTCCATAGATATATCCTCCCAAGGAACACTAGGTACAAGCAAAGGCTTATATAAACCATGAGGATTGAGTCGTGACTTAGCTTTTTCACATGTAGTGCAGCGAGCAACAAAACGCTCAACATCCCGTCTCATCTTTGGCCAAAAGAAATGTGTAGCAAGTATATCCTCCGTCTTCTTGACGCCAAAGTGTCCCATTAATCCTCCTCCATCCGCCTCCTGCAACAACAAAAGACGAACGGAGCTAGCTGTAATGCATAGCTTGTTAGCACCAAACACAAATCCATCGTTAAGAACGAATTTGTTCCAAGTTCTCCCTTCCTTACAATTCTGCAATACATCTTTAAATTCAGCATCATGCACATATTGATCTGTGATGGTCTCCAAACCAAATATTTTAAATTCAAGTTGTGAAAGCATAATGATGCGAAGCATCCCACGTTCATCCCCATGTACACTCCGAATACTCTCCAGGCCCCAAGGATACATTAGATGATACCTCGACTATACACCATTGGACACAAGGTGAACTCGCTCCTCTCCGAACTTTCACTCTCTACATGTGAGACATGGCTACTACCTCCAACATGTGTGCTATGCATGATTAGGAAAGCCACAGAGCCACCACATCCAATGGACGAGCTAGCGAGGATGCCAAGTACAAGGACCAAGAGAGGAAGCTCCAGCCACCGGACGACCGATCAGGACCGGACGTCCGATGCCTGAAGACCCACCGGACGACCGGCCCGGACAGGACGACCGGCGGTCCCGCACCCGAGACTAAATGAGCGGATGTCCGACAAGTCCCGGACGTCCGACACACTCCAGCGTCCGGATGTCCGACCGTCCCCGGAAATCCGGCGCCACCTCAACCGAGCCAAAACGCCAGACGTCCGACAAGTACCGGACGACCGGACCCTCGCGAGCCACCGAACGTTCGGTACCTCTCGGACGACCGCCGCCTTTGCGCTGCCATGTGTTGGGCCGTAGCCCATGT
>NC_041386.1:319909094-319913082 GCF_002162155.2 Triticum dicoccoides | reverse complement strand
GCCCCTTTTGCACTAAGACTATAAATAGACCTCCTATTCAGCCTAGCTAGGGTTAGCATTGGTTTAGCTCATTTGAGAGATAGAGCATTGCTCATCCACATCGGATCTACTCCTCGAGAGAGACCGCGGCCTCTTCGGAGAAGATCCCTTTGGATTCAAGACCTCCTCGCGAAGAAGAACATCAAGACCACTTCACGGAGAAGACCGGCTACCCTTGTATCGTCCCTAGTTGATCGTCTACCGTGTGAACTCTTGTGTATCCGAGGATCTAGCACATGTGTGACTATCTTGTGTTGGTTTAGTGATTCTCCCGTGCTTTCCCTTGTGTTTTCCCTTGTTTCTGCCTTGTGTTCTTTGTGTTCATCGCGGGATCCGCTCCTTCCGTGAAAGATCGGCCGATTAGGGCTCTACCCTACATCACATAGTACAACGATGAGACAATGCATCAGTAATAACATTTTCTTTACCCTTCTTGTATTTAATGACATAAGGGAAAGTCTCAATGAATTCAACCCATTTAGCATGTCTACGGTTCAGTTTTGCTTGACTTTTAATGTGTTTCAAAGATTCATGATCAGAATGTAAAACAAATTCCTTGGGCCATAAATAATGTTGCCATGTTTCTAAGGTCCGAGCAAGAGCATATAATTCTTAATCATAAGTAGAATAGTTCAGACTAGGCCCACTCAATTTTTTAGAAAAGTATGCAATAGGTTTGCCATCTTGTAATAAAACACCTTCTAATCCAATTCCACTAGCATCACAGTCAAGCTCAAAATTCTTATTAAAATTAGGAAGTTGGAGTGAAGGAGCATGTGTCAACTTATCTTTCAATAGCGTGAAGGATTCTTCCTGTGCGGTACCCCAAACAAAAGGCACATCCTTCTTTGTAAGCTCGTTGAGAGGTGAAGCAATGGTGCTGAAATCTCTCACAAAACGACTATGCAAACCAGCGAGGCCAAGGAAACTCCTCACTTATGTGACCTTTTTGGGCTGTGGCCAACTCTCAATAGCTTCAATCTTGGCTTTATCAACTTCAATTCCCTGTGGAGTAACAACATAGCCAAGAGAAGATACTCGGTCGGTGCAAAAGGTGCACTTTCGAAGGTAACCAAACAAACATGCATCACATAGATTAGTAAAAACAGCACGTAAATGTTCCAAATGTTCCTCCAAAGATTTACTATAAATCATTATATCATCAAAATAGACTACCACAAATCGTCCAATGAAAGCACGTAAAACTTCATTCATTAACCTCATGAAAGTACTAGGTGCATTAGTTAACCCAAAAGGCATGACAAACCACTCATATAAACCAAACTTAGTTTTGAAAGCAGTTTTCCATTCATCGCCCAATTTCATATGAATTTGATGGTATCCACTACGCAAATCAACTTTGGGGAATATCGTAGAGCCACTCAATTCATCAAGAATGTTATCTAGCCTAGGAATATGATGACGGTAACTAATACTAATATTATTAATGCCTCTACAATCAACACACATACGCGATGTACCATCCTTTTTCGGCACTAGAATAATAGGAACAACAAAAGGACTAAGGGATTCGCGAATATAACCTTTGTCGAGTAGCTCCTGGACTTGACGCATAATGACCATCGTCTCCTCTGGATAGGTACGGTATGGTGCACGGTTGGGTAGCGAAGCACCGGGAATTAAGTCAATCTAATGCTCAATCCCTCGAATAGGTGGTAATCCTGATGGCACGTCTTGTGGAAAGACGCCAGCGAACTCCTGCAAAATGTTAGTAACAACAGGAGGCAAAGATGAAGGCACGTCCTCGAATGAAAATAATGCCTCTCTGCACACAAAATCATAGCAAACAGATTTGCTGAAATCTAGATCATCAATATCAGATTTGGTGGCAAGTAAACATGCACTTTTCAATTTAATTTCAGAAGCAACAGTAGATGGTTTATTATCAGGCTTCATGTGTTGCTCAAATTCTTTTGCCACAATCTGATTTTCACTCTTGTTTTTCTCCTGTTTTGCTTTATTAGCTCTATTAATACCATCTTTCAAAATGGAATCAGGAGTCATAGGAAGCAAAGTAATATTTTTATCCTTATGAACAAGAGTATATTGATTGTTTCTACCATGGTGTACAGATTTTTTATCAAATTGCCATGGTCTACCAAGTAATAAGGAACATGCTTGCATAGGTACCACATCACAATCAACATAATCAGCATATGTAGAGATACTGAAGTGCACACGAACAGTAAGTGTTACCTTAACCTTGCCACTGTTGTTGAACCATTGGATGTAGTAAGGATGTGGATGTGGTCTTGTGGTGAGACATAGCTTCTCCACCATCCCCATGCTAGCCAAGTTATTGCAGCTCGCTCCATCTATGATGACGCGAACAGAACGTTCGTTCACAACTCCCTTTGTATGGAACAAATTATGCCTCTGATTTTGCTCAGCTTGTGTGACCTGCACACTCAAAATACGTTGAGCAACTAAACATTCATACCTGTCAGCGTCTTCAGGAGCCATGTATTGCTTCTCATGATCAGAATCATCTCCACCGTGTTCTTCACGTGTAATAAGAGCCAAAGTCTCCTCTTCATAGTCACTAGTGGACCCATACCCACCATCCTCAGTAGCAATCATCACACGCTGAGATTGGCATTCTCTCACATAATGACCTCTTCCCTTACAACGACGAAAAATAATATCACTTGTGTGCCCTGTTGATGCCATGGAAGAAGAAGAGCTCTGTACAGGCCCGACAAGTGTGCTCTTGGTAGATAGGGGTGGTTGTGCCTACTTTCTTGTATCACGGCTGGAGGTGGCAGCTGATGGAGGTGCTAATGCAGTAGAATGTGTGGAAGTAGAGGATGCACGCGGTGTCCATGAGGAAGGTCGACCTACAGAATAGTTAGTTCGTGCCAATGCATGTCGATCCTGCACTTCATGTTCAGATTTACAAGCAAGATGGAATAAACGAGTGATATTATTATACTCCTTATACTCTAGAATGGTCTGAATCTCACTATTTAATCCACCCATAAAATGTGCAAGCATAGCTTCATTATCCTCAACAATACCGCATCTAATCATGCCAGTTTGTAATTCCTGATAATATTCCTCTATAGAATTTTTTCCTTGTCTTAAACGCTGCAATTTTTGAAGTAATTCACGTTGATAATATGGTGGAACCCAACGAGTACGCATAGCAGTTTTAAAGCAGCCCAAGTAGTTGGAATATTATTCGGATATAATCTACGATGTTCAGACCACCACACACAAGCAAAAATAGTGAAAGCACAAAGTGCAACAGCAACACGTCTCTCCTCGGGATATTCTAAACATGTAAAACGTTGTTCGGCTTCTAACTCCCAAGTAAGATATATATCAGGAACGTATCTACCCTCAAATGGTGGAATATTCAATTTCAATTTAGGGAGATGGTCATGATCTCGTAACTGAGGGGGAGCCCTACCATTGTGATTATTTGCATGTGGACGACCTGGTGGTTGTGGTGCTGGTGGTTGCACGTAGTTCTGATTTTGATCAACCTCATCCTTGTAATCTCCCGCATAATCATCCTCCTCCTCATCAGCAGCAGGAGCCACAGAAGTATCAATAGCAGCACCAACAGTTTGGCCAGGCGCAAGAGGGACACGGCTCGCTTGACGGAGGACTGTTTCATGATGTGGAGGTAGTCGTCGTCGTCGTCGTCGTCGTCGTCGTCGTCGTTGTTGTTGTTGTTGTTGTTGTTGTTGTTGTTGTTGTTGTTGTTGTTGTTGTTGTTGTTGTTGTTGTTGTTGTTGTTGTTGTTGTTGTTGTTGTTGTTGTTGTTGTTGTTGTTGTTGTTGTTGTTGTTGTTGTTGTTGTTGTTGTTGTTGTTGTTGTTGTTGTTGTTGTTGTTGTTGTTGTTGTTGTTGTTGTTGTTGTTGTTGTTGTTGTTGTTGTTGTTGTTGTTGTTGTTGTTGTTGTTGTTGTTGTTGTTGTTGTT
>NC_041386.1:319841984-319908509 GCF_002162155.2 Triticum dicoccoides | reverse complement strand
CGCGCGAGCAATTTAGTAAACTTGTTATCGATCTTTGTTTCGAACACCTTCCCCATGCCATCTATTTTCTCCATGGCCTCTTCAAATCTATTTAGCACATCTTGCACCTGTCCACTCATCATTTGCTAAAATTTATCATGCAACTCCTTATTTGTCATGTTCTGCCAGTCAGTCTCGTTGGCTTGTGATCCTGCCATGGTTAGCAGCAATAGAAACACATAATAGGATCCTACAGATTACTAACAAGAGGTGGTGGTGGGTGTCACAAATCTGTCAAGCAAATATCAAATTCTTACCAGTTCTTACCCAGCAGCAGGCGGTGATCGGCAACCGTCGTAGTAAAAACTCTCAAAGCTTGGATAGAGCGATTACCCGGGAGAGTCAAACGCACGACGTAGATGTATGTGGAGCTGGGAAGGCTTATAATATGGTAGCAAAAAGGGTCGGCAATAATTCAGAGATGCAAAGTTGAATAAACGCTCAACGACGGTACTATGTTGTTCCTAGGCTAGACCGTGCTAGAGACGCGAGCCTAGAACACTAACAAAATCATGGCGCTGCATGTAAACAAGGGAGGAGCTCACTTTGAAAAAAATTTCCTCTTTTTTGCACTTTTTCCTCTCTTTTTTTGCTCCGCAACAAATTTTTTTTCGAAAAAAATCTACAAATGGTCTAAAAACTGCCTAGCGAAAATTTTCCAGACTTAGTTCTTTTTAAGTTTGGAACTATTTTTCTACTATGGATAGCACGGAAGTTGGAGAGTCCGACTTGGTCATGACTCATACTATCGCGTGATCTGGAACTCGAAAATAAAGGAACAAATACTGGACTTGGACTGGTGGCGGAGATGAATCTGGTGGAACTCGGACTGGTGGCGGCAATGAATCTGGTGGAACTCGGACTGGTGGCGGATATATGTTGCAGGTGGACTTGGATTGGCGGATGGCGGCAGATTGGTGGTGGCGTATATGGACTCGGATTGGTGGTGAATATGTAGTGGTGGTATATGGTAGCGTCGATGAAGTTGGTGCAGTGGTGGTATACGGCAGCAGCGATGATGATAATGCGGTGGTGATATATGGCAGCGGCGACGTGACAACCTATGAACAGAACTTGAAACTCTAAAGGACTAGACGCTAAGACCAGCAACTTGACACAATGATGCAACCACAAATTCAATAAAGCAAAAACAGCAAAGATTATGCAAAGGCTCAGATTGGTTCCGATAGGAGGAACTAACCCTATTTTTTTTGGCTTTTTCATGGACTATCGATATGAAGAACAGACTCGATCAAAACTACGAAAAAACTGTAAAATCTCATCGAGCAACCTGGAAATCTGATACCACTTGATAGAGGCAAAGGTGTCTCGTGTTTCGATGAGATGGTGGCGATCGTTTTGGAGGAAGTCGACTTTGATGATCAGACTAAGAACGTGCGAGGACGTCGTGCCTTATCAATCGCTAAACCAACTCCGAGAGGTTATTGACCATGCTGGAGCACGATCAACCTAACCACGAAGGTTTGTTTCCTGCAGGCAAATGAAGAACAAGCAAGAAACTAAGATTGCAATTTGGATATTGCGAATATAAGAGGAAAGCTTTATTGATCAAGGTGGGGTTCTGTGACGACTTTGTCTGGTCGTTGAACACAAACGAAGTACGCGAAGTTGCTGCCATGGTGAACTTTTAATCTAAACAAAACCCAAAGTCTAAACGACGCCCTAAGGGATGTATATATGGAGGAAGAGGGGGGAATTTTGTGGCCCTTGGAGGAGGGGTCCGAAACCAACCCTAACTCTTGTTCCCCACACATACGGACTCTAAAAACAGCCTATACTTAAGTATTTCGAAAATACATGGGCCTAGCCCAATAATAAGGTCACGCAACACCTAGAATAGCCTCTGGACAAAATTTATGAAGTGGCATCTTGTATATTTCGTCCAAGGTTTCATGCACTCCTTATGGTGGCTTCAAAGTCCTGATATCATCACTTGTAACTCCGTTCTTGATCCCCTTGCACATGCCATCATCTCCATGCTTGGTCTTGCTCCAGTGTTCATCCCTCTTATCCATGCCAGGCCCTTCATTTGTAAGCAAAACAAATGTATCCAATTTAGGCAGCATCATATTCCCATGTACATTAGAATCATTACCAAGAAACAAAAGTACCTGATAATTTAATTGGCGTGCGCGAGCTCTAGTAATTGCTCTAGTATGTATAGCAGCAGGGGTTGTGGGTGTAACAATGGTATTGATGTCCTCATCACATTATGTGATGTGGCAATTGTAAGCCAACTATTTATTTATCCGTGTTCTTGTACATGGGATTGTGTGAAGATGACCCTTCTTGCGACAAAACCAAAATGCGGTTATGCCTCTAAGTCGTGCTTCGACACGTGGGAGATATAGCCGCATCTTGGGTGTTACACGGTACTACGGCCCCGCCCAGTTTCATCCATAACTGATTGACATTTTTACCTAGGCCCTCCACCATATCATCTACTTTACTTCCACCACTTCCGCATTGCCACTTTCCTTACAACCATTTGACTTTGGTTTGGAGAATTTGAGTTGTGGTTCATCGTTTCCTAGGGTGTTTCGGCTAACTAGGAACGGTTCGACTTCGACATCACCGTCGCTCATCTTCGTCAAGGACTCGACACCGACAACCTCATCTTCATACGTCCTTGCTTACACACAACATACCAGGGATGACAACTTCGACGATATCTTTGTCTACTCCTTGCCATTACATTGATAACCACCATAGCCCAATTTTGCATATCTTACCCATCGAGACTAGCCTTTGAGTATTGTCGGCAGCGTTACTTGTGCACATTAGTGATCATACTTCCCATAGCATTCATACCATATCATTGTGGTGCATATCTTGGTATCGTCTCTTGTGTCACAAGGTTGTCATAAGCATACACAATTGCTACCTTGGTTCATGAAGTTTTGCATGAGAAAAGAGCTCAAAAGAGAAAGAGCCATCAAAGCTTTTAAGCAAAGAGGAAAGATAAGCAAAGAGCTTATAAGCAAGAACCATAGAATTATACTACATTAAGATTGTCATACTAGAACATCTTGGATCATATCACCGGAATACCATACATTTAGCATACCTGGGATAGAAGTCGTTGTATTTTTTCTTAGTAGGTTGTGCACAAGTTTCATATCTGTGTTTTGTGCAATCGTGCTAGTGTTTGTCTAGTGTTGTGCAACATGAGCATTTTTGTGGATTCCACATTTTGGCTCATTCCTTGGTTGCACGACCCCACTTATCTATTTACGTGTGTGTTTCCATGTACCATATCTTGCTATTGGTCTACTTGTCACATTTTCAAATTTGTGAATCTTTTCCAACATTATTTAGGATCGCTAACAATTGCATCAAATTTTGTGCCACCATCCTAACTGAGCTCCACTATAAGCTTTTACTTGTGTAGGTGTGAGAAACCGACAAGAATTGGTACCAATTGTGCTATTTCCTTGTTCCACATTTGAGTGATCATTGATCCATCTTCGACATCGGTCAAGGTACATTTGGCATAAGTTCTTCTCTTTCTCCCACTCACATATTTTCTTGGAATGATGGATAGGCAAAGTACTTCTACCAACCCACTCTTCATCGAGCAAGATGACGACATGTCCTCCTACATCACAAAGAGCCACCTCTTTGGTGCACAACGAGCTTTGCATCAAGAGCAACAAGCAATGAACAAACGCATCTACAACCTCACCACCGACTTGTGACTCTCTGGGCAACATACAAGAGACTACTTAGACAACAAGCTCGACGACCACAAACAAGAGAATGACGCAAGAATGGATGAGATTCGTGCTTTGTTGCTCAACCGCTCTCCTTCCACTTTGTCATACTCAAGACGGAGCCGCTCAAGATGACACTTCAACGACACCATCTCCGGCTCAAGTACTCTGACATCGAACACTCTTCGACGAGCCGCGCGCCAAGACTGTCAAGCAAACCGCAATCCTCTACACATCTACGACTCTCAAGAGCAAGTTCACGCGCAACAACATCGACACCGCCAAAACCAAGCTACTTTCACGCAAGCACAAGAACGCCAATGCCAACATCAACAAAAAAGGAAGAGCAAGCGCGACAACAACAAGATGCACAATATGACGAGGCACGACATCAAGAACAACAACAACGAGAAACTCGAGCACTTGAGGCGCAACGTGACCTGCGAGATTCAAGTCGAACCATAGCCATGCGCAACCGGCAAGCTCGTGAGCAACAAGAAGCTCTTAGCGATGAAGTTCAAGAACGAATATATCAAACTCGCATGCATCGTCAAGTCCTCAAGCTCCTCCACAAGATCGACAAGCTCCTCCACAATCTCGACAAGAACATCAAGTTCACCAAGAGCAAGAAGACAATGCAAATCCTCCAAGACAAGAGCAACATGAGGTTGACAATCCTCCTTGTCAAGGATGCCATCATCCCCGACCCCAACACAATGAAGAGCAATGCTACGGCAAGCTAAAGTTCACCATGCCCAAGTTTTCCAGAAGCAATGATCCTGAAGAGTACCTTTCATGGGCATTGATGGTCGACAAAATCTTCCGCTTGCACAACTATGAGGAAGAGAAGAAGATCGCGGTGGCATCCCTTGAGTTCCAAGACTATGTCCTCATTTGGTGGGAACAAGTCATTGAGCGCCGTGAGGCAAGAGGTGAACCACCCTTGGGCACAAATGAAGGATGTCATGAGAGCACGTTTCGTGTCAACCTACTACAACCGCGACCTTTTCAAGAAACTCCAACTCCTCAAGCAAGGAACCAAGAGTGTTGAAGAGTACTAAAAGGAAATGGAGATTGCCATGATAAGAGCCAATGTCATGGAAGTTGATGAGAAAACTATGGCACGTTTCTTGAATGGACTCAATCATCCTATCAAGAAGATCGCCGACTTCCAACCTTACTCCAACCTCATCGAGCTACTGCATCAAGCTACCAAGGCGGAACGGCAAGTGCAAGATGACTTCAAGTATGCCAAGTACTCTTCAAAGAGCTACGGCTTCTCCAACACCCAAGCTTCAACGACTCCAACAACTTCTACCTCAACCAAGCCATCTACAAGCAATGGTGACAAGTCAAGTTACAAGAAAACTTAGACAACCTCAAGTTCTCCTCCTACTACAAGCAACTTCAAGCCGAGAGCTTCATCTTCATCTACTCCTACCGATGAGACCATCAAGACAAGTTCTTTCAAATGCTTCACATGCGGCGGCCGAGGCCAAAAGTCCTTGGAGTGTACCAACAAGCGCACCATGATCCTCAACGACGACGGAACCTATGAATCCATGAGTGAAGAGGAAATGGAAGCCGTTGAGCAAGTGGCCTTGCACTGACAAGTGAACGAAGATGAAGATAATCAATTCTTTTGTGACGAAGATTCGAGCCCCGCTCTTGTTGTCTCTAAGGTCTTGCAACTTCAACATCAACAAGATGAAGACCAAAGATGCCATATCTTCCACAACAAGGCCAACATCAATGGAAGGTCCGTCAAGGTCATCATCGATGGAGGGAGTTGCCATAACTTAGCAAGTGAAGAACTATGCTCCAAGCTTGAATTGGTCAAGATGAAGCACCCACATCCCTACAAGGTTCAATGGCTAAGCGACTCCGGCACTATCCAAGTCGAGCATATGGTACAAGTTTCCTTCAAGATCGGAGCTTACGAAGACATTTTGGAGTGTGATGTCATTCTGATGTCCGTTTGCCATCTCCTTCTTGGACGACCATGGCAATTTGACTGAGGCGTCATCCACAACGGGCGTACAAATCATTGTAGCTTCAAGATGAAAGGAAAGGAGTACGTTCTATGGCCTATGTCTCCGAGCCAAGTGATCGCCGACAAGCAAGCCACCCATCGTGGAGAGAATAGTGAGAGAGCGAACCACCCAAAAGAGAGTGAGCGCCACAAGCCCAAATTGAGTGCCTCCATGATGAGCGACAAGAAGAACTTAGTCCTATTTTCCACCATAAGTGAGATAAGAGAATTGTGTGAGAACCCATAAAGTGTCATGCACTATGTCCTTTTGTGCAAGGACGAGCACCAAAAGCTAACACCTCTCACAATCTACCTTTGGTGTTATCTTCTCTATTGCAAGAATTCCAAGATGTATTCCCTGACGAGCTACCTCCGGGTCTACCTCCACTACGAGGCATCGAACACCGAATCGACCTCATCCCCGGAGCACCCCTTCCCAACAAGGCTCCATACCGCGTCAACCCCGAGGAAACAAAGGAGATCCAATGGCAAGTACAACAACTCATCGACAATGGCCATGTACGAGAAAGCTTGAGCCCTTGTGCCTCGCGGTAATCCTTGTTCCCAAGAAAGATGGTACATTTCACATGTGTTCCGATTGTCGTCTTATCAATGCTATTACCGTGCGTTATCGTTACCCTATTCCATGCCTAGATGATATGCTAGATGAACTTGGCAGAGCCACAATTTTCTCTAAAATTGATCTTAAAAGTGGCTACTATCAAATACGCATCCAAGAAGGTGATGAATGGAAAACCACATTTAAGACCAAATTTGGCTTATATGAATGGCTTGTTATGCCAATGGGTTTACCCGAAGCACCCGGTACTTTTATGAGAGTCATGCATTTTGTTCTTCGACCCTATATTGGCGTATTTGTTGTAGTCTATTTTGACGATATTCTTGTGTTTAGCAAATCCCTCAAAGATCATGTCACAAATCTTAGAACCGTGTTGCAAACCCTTAGGAAAGAGCGCCTTTATGCTAATATGGAAAAATGCCTTTTTGGTGTTGATAAGCTTGTTTTCTTGGGTTTCGTTGTGTCTTCTAAGGGTGTTCATGTTGATGAATCTAAAATCAATGCTATTAAAACCTGACCCCAACCAACCAACTTGCAACAAGTGTGTAGTTTTCTTGGTTTAGTCGGTTTATATCATAGATTCGTCAAGGATTTTAGCACCATTGCATCCCCTTTGCATGCTTTGAGTAAGAAAAATGCACCATTTGTTTGGGGACCATCCCAAGACACCGCATTTAATGAGCTTAAGAATTTGCTTACTCATGCTCCCGTGCTTGCATTACCAAACTTTGACAAACCCTTTGAGATACATTGCGATGCTAGTGGTTATGGCATAGGAGGTGTGTTAATGCAAGAGAGACGCCCCATCACTTAATTTTGTGAGAAACTTTCCGGGGTGCAACTCAATTATCCCATCTATGACAAAGAGCTATATGCTTTAGTGCGAGTTTTGTGTGAATGGGAACATCATCTCCGTCCTCATGAGTTCATTCTTCATACCGATCATGAAACACTTAAGTACCTTAAGGGTCAAACTAAGTTGAACAAGCGTCATGCGAAGTGGAGTGAATTCATTGACTCTTTTCCTTATGTCATCAAGTATATCAAAGGCAAGGAAAATGTTGTGGCGGATGAACTTTCCCGTATATGCATGCTTGTTACTAAACTTGAATTGAATGTCATTGGCTTTGAGCACATAAAATACTTGTATGCGCATGATCCTACTTTTGCTATCCCTTATGCCAAGTGTTTGACGCATACATCTTGGGAACACTATTACATCAAAGATGGCTATCTTATGAGATTTCACAAACTTTGCATTCCCGAGTCTTCTCTTTGTTTGTTACTTCTGCAAGAATCTCATGGAGGAGGACTAATGGGACACTTTGGACGCGACAAGACATTTGCTGCGCTCTCTAAGAACTATTTTTGTCCCAAGATGTTTTGCGACGTCTCACGCTTCACCAACCGATGTTTGACATGTCGCAAAGATAATTTCAAAGCTCAATCTCATGGTCTATATACACACCTTCCAATTCCACATCACCCATGGGAAGATATTAGCATGGATTTTGTGCTTGGTTTGCCTAGGACTAGAAATGGAAAGGATTCTGTGTTTGTTGTAGTGGACCGATTCTGTAAAATGGCTCATTTCATTCCTTGCAAGAAGATAGACGATGCTTCACATGTTGCAAATCTCTTTTGTAGAGAAATCTTGCTCCTACATGGAGTGGCAAAGACAATTGTCTCGGACCGCAACATCAAGTTCTTGAGTTACTTTTGGAAGACCTTATGCGCCAAGATCGGAATCAAGCTACTATTTTCCACGGCATACCATCCACAAACAAACGGCCAAATGGAAGTGACGAACCATACACTCTCCACCCTACTTTGTGTGTTGATCAAGAAGAACCTCAGGGAATGGGAAGAGTGCTTACCCATCGCCGAGTATGCCTACAACCGAGCAAGACACTCTACTACTGGCAAGTCTTCCTTCGAGGTCGTCTACGGCTTCAACCCGTTGCCCCCATTGGACATTCTTCCTCTACCACTACAAGAGCGCATCAACATGGACACGAGTGCATGAGCGAGCTACCTCAAGAAGGTGCATGAAGATACAAGGCACACCATCGAGCACCAAGTACAATGACTCGCAACCAAGCTCAACTTCAACAAGCAACCCATGATATTCAACATTGGTGATCTTGTGTGGCTACACCTTAGCAAGGACCGCTTCCCCAAGAAACACAAGTCCAAACTACTACCACGAGCCGATGGACCCTTCAAGGTGCTAGCACGCTACAACAACAACTCTTACAAGATCGACCTCCCACGCGACAAGTACAACGTGAGCCACGTCTTCAACGTCAAGGACCTTTCGCCCTAACATGGTGATGAAGATTTCGGCCCGAGGTCGGATCTTTCCCAAGGGGGGGGGAGATGATGTGGAGCATCCCATGATCATCCCCATGGACGTATCTACATCTCCCACGACACCACTTGGACCCATGACAAGAGCCCGAGCAAAAGCTATCGAAGATAAGGTGAACTCGCTCCTCTCCGAACTACCACTTTCCACTCACGTGACATGGCTGCTACCTCAAATGGAAACACTATATGTGATCAGGTACTTGGAGGAAGGCCACGGAGCAGCTACGTCCAACGGACAAGATGACGAGGACACCAAGGAAGATGGACATGAAGAGGGTCCGCCCAGTCCGGAACGGGCGGTACTGCCGCCCACACCAAGCGGTACTACCGCTAAAGGCCGACAATATGTACTACCGACCCACATCCGCTCTACTGCCGCTCAACCCAACAAACTCATGTGATCGAGCGATACAAGTTTGGTACTACAGCCCTAGGGTCCGGTACTACCGCCCTACCTGTGTGTAGAGAACGGGCAAAGGGCCATGTATCCCCCTCTCAATTACCCTTCATGGGCTTAGACTATATATACTCCCCCACCTCCTTCTAGCTAGGGTCAGTGTTGTGTAAGCTCATATGTGAGATAGAGCTTCGCTCACCCATCCGGATCTACTCCACGAGAGGGACCGACACCTCTTCGGAGAAGATCCACTTGGATTCAAGACCCCTAACAGGAAGACCTCAAGACCTCCTCACGGAGAAGAACCGGATACCCTATGTATCGTCCTTTGTTGGATTCGGATCGTGTATCTCTTTTGCGTTTCGAGGATCTAGCATATGTGTGATCGTTCTTGTTGGTTTGAGTGATTCTCTCTTGTTTCCTCTCACGAATCCCCTCGTGATTTCTCCTTGTGCTCTTCGTGGGATTTGCTCGAATCGTGAAAGATCGGCCACCTAGGGTTCTACCCTACATCAGTAAGTAATCATAACATCTATTACAGTGCCCAAGATATATTATCAAAGTAAGCGGAGTTTGGGTGTATTTTTTGGAGTTTTGTTCCTGAAGAGTTTCTCTTCTAGTGTTAACTATTGGACCTTTGGAGGATACTTCTGGTTGCTACTTAGTGCCATGTTACATTTGATGCCATAAGACATTCTATTTCAGAAGTTACATGCTTCCAAACATGCCTGTTTTTACCTCTGAACTGAAATACCAAACATGCCTGTTTTTACCTCTGAATTGAAATTCCAAACCTGCCTAAATATGTGACAATTAGAGAGAAGGATCTTGGGTAAAGATCTTTGCCTAGATCATTGTAGTCATATAGGCCATGAGTTATCTCCTAGCAAAAATATAGCAATAGTTTCTTCTTTGTCTATTCCTCTTTTTTCTTTTTTTCTTCTTTATTTTATCAATGTTGAGCTTCCCTGTATGATGATTGTAATGAGCCAGATTGGCAAAGACTGTACATTCTAAATTTGGAAGAATGCAATGATCATTTTTTGTGCAGCTGTAAATGCAACACAGAATGAAACAAAAAATAGATACTCCTATGCTCGATCTTTCTACTGCAGTTAAATACTTATTATTACACTTTTGTCAATCTGTTTAGCCTATTTTATTATCTTCTTCTGAAGATTTGGAGATTGTGGCATGTGAGGAGGATTTCTAGGGAGATCGTCTATGAATATAACAAGAGGCTGAGATTTGACCTGCACTGTATGCTAAAAGCGGGTTCAGGAGCTCCAAGCTAACAATTGCCAGAGCTTTGAAAAGATGTAAGGTTTCTACTTTCTAGCCTCTCTCACAAAATTTGTTGTAGCCTGTTATTTTGTATGGCAGTCGAGTTTGTTGTAAGAATGAGCTATAGACCTATTGTTTAATTTTGTTTAACATAGAATAATATTTTGCTGTTCTAGGTGGATTTTAGGAATCCTTTTTTTATGTGGGAGCGATCTTTCTGATTCAGTCTCTGTAGTGATATCATAGAGGCACTACACTTTCGACATCTGCTGAGAGATAGTCATCTAAACCTGCAAATTTTTACAATTAAAGTGAAGATACTGTGATGGTGTCATTTTTTTTGAAACGTCAAAGAGGAATTTTAGGTTGGCAGAACCTTCTTTAACTTGCTTGTCAATTCCTACTTCATACAGTTCAGTTCCTTAACAGATATCTGATATCCTGAGTGATGATCCTCTATGATCAATGCAGGAAGGCACCCCTTTCTTCTTCAGATGCTAGCGTATTTGGGAAGCAGCCATTAGGGAACTTTTATCAAAAGGTCTGTCACATGCTAAAGAAGTAGCCTTCCTACAAAAAAGGTGTGGTAATTGATATGTGGGTTAGGTAGAAGCAATGTTTGAATTTGAACTGTGCATGAGTCTCAAGATCTTTTTTGTTGTCATATTAGCAGATCAGTTGTATAGGTCACACCTAGAACTAATGCCACCACCGCAAAATAAATGAAGAAATAGATTACTAACTTCACACCAACCAAGCACTAGATAGTATGGCCTTTTTCTATTCACATCACTTCTGTGTAAATGCATCCAAGGTTATTTTGTCCTTGATATGTCTCCAACGTATCTATAACTATTGATTGTCCATACCGTTATATTATCATTCTCGGACGTTTTATAATAATTTTATAGTCATTTTATATCATTTTTTGGTACTAACGTATTGACATAGTGACATGTGCTAGTTGTTGTTTTTTGCATGTTTTTTTACATCGCAGGTAATCAATATCAAACGGAGTCCAAACGCAGTGAAACTTTCTGTGGATTTTTTTGGACCAGAAGACATCCAATGGGCCAGAAGTGCCTGGGGCGTGCTCCGAGGGGAGCACAACCCACCAGGGCGTGCCTGGAGGCCCAGGCGCTCCCTGGTGGGTTGTGCCCACCTCGGGTGCCCCCGGACCGCCTCTTTACTCTATAAATACCCCAATATTCCAGAAACCCTAGGGGAGTCGACGAAAATCAATTCCAGCCGCCGCAAGTTCCAGAAACACCAGATCCAATCTAGACACCATCACGAAGAGGTTCATCATGTCCATTGGTGCCTCTCCGATGATGCATGAGTAGTCTTTTGTAGACCTTCGGGTCCGTAGTTAGTAGCTAGATGGCTTCCTCTCTCTCGATTGATTCTCAATACAATGGTCTCTTGGAGATCCATATGATGTAATTCTTTTGCGGTGTGTTTGTAGGGATCCGATGAACTTTGAGTTTATGATCAGATCTATCTATTTTTATCCATGAAAGTTATTTGAGTCTTATGTGATCTCTTATATGCATGATTGCTTATAGCCTCATATTTCTTCTCCGATATTTGGGTTTTGTTTGGCCAACTTGATCTATTTATCTTGCAATGGGAAGAGGTGCTTTGTGATGGGTTCGATCTTACGGTGCTTGATCCAGTGACAGAAGTGGAACCGACACGTATGTATCGTTGCCATTAAGGATAAGAAGATGGGGACTATTTCTACATAAATAGATCTTGTCTACATCATGTCATTGTTCTTGTTGCATTACTCCATTTCTCCATGAACTTAATACACTAGATTCATGCTGGATAGCGGTCGATGTGTGGAGTAATAGTAGTAGATGCAGGCAAGAGTCGGTCTAGTAATCTTGGACATGATGCCTATATAATGATCATTGCCTGGATATCGTCATGATTATTTGAAGTTCTATCAATTGCCAACAGTAATTTGTTTACCCATCGTTTGCTATTTTTCTCGAGAGAAGCTACTAGTGAAAACTAGGGCACCTGGGTCTCTTCTTTAATATATTTGCCTTTGCGATCTATTTTCCTTTGATTTTATTTTCAGATCCATTAAACCAAAAATACCTTGCTGCAATTTATTTTATTCGAGATCTATTTATCCCATCTACCATATTTTTATCACGTCTGTTTGCCAATTTCTGGCGCCGTTACCTGAAAGGGATTGACAACCCCTTTAACATGTCGGGTTGTGAGTATTTGTTATTTGTGTGCAGGTGCTGCTTACGTAGTGTTGCTTGGTTCTCCTACTGGTTCGATAACCTTGGTATCATCACTGAGGGAAATACCTACCGTCGCTGTGCTGCATCATCCCTTCCTCTTTGCGGAAATACCGACGTAGTTCTAGCAGACATCAAAAGGAATTTCTGGCACCATTGCCGGGGAGCCATCATCAGCATCTACTAGGTTCCTAATCACCAATCTCATCTCCTCGCAATTTATATTATTTTCCATTTGCCTCTCGTTTTCCTCTCCCCCACTTCACAAAAATTTATCGTTTTATTCGCCCTATTTTTCGTTCGCCATTTTTTTGCCGGATCTGTTTTTGAGTGCAATCTTGTTTCGTAGTCACAATGACTCAAGAGAACATGAAGTTATGTGATTTCTCCAATACCAACAATAATTATTTTATTGGCACTCCGATTGCTCCTCCTACCACTAGTGTAGAGTCTTGTGATATTAATATCGCTGTGCTAAATCTTGTTATGAAAGATCAATTTTCCGGTACTCCTAATGAGAACGCCACATCCCATCTTAACACATTCGTGGAATTATGCGATATGCAAAATAAAAAATATGTGGACAATGATGTTGTAAAGTTCAAATTATTTCCGTTTTCTTTGCGAGATCATGCAAAAAATTGGTTTTCTTCGTTGCCTCTCCGTAGTATCGATTCTTGGAATAAGTGCAAAGATGCTTTCATTACTAAGTATTTTCCGCCCGCAAAAATTATTTCCCTTAGAACCCAGATCATGAATTTCAAGCAACTTGAACATGAGCATGTTGCACAATCTTGGGAAAGGATGAAAATAATGTGAGGAATTGCCCAATTCATGGGTTAAATCTTTGGATGATCATACAAATTTTTTATGCGGGGTTGAATTTTGTTTCTCGTAATCTTTTAGATTCCACGGCGGGTGGTACTTTTTTAGAAATTACTTTGGGTGAAGCCACCAAATTGCTTGATAATATCATGACAAATTATTCACAATGGCATACCGAAAGAGCTCCTACTAGTAAAAATGTGAATTCGGTTGAAGAAGTTTCTTATTTGAGTGAAAAGTTGATGTTCTTATGAAATTGGTTGCTAGTAAAAGTACTCCTATTGATTTTAATGATGTGCCTTTGTCTACCTTGATTAAGCAAAATAGTGATGACGTAGATGTGAATTTTATCTCACGAAACAATTTCAATAACAATGCTTATAGAGGTAATTTTAATCCTAGGCCTTTTCCTAGTAATTCCTTTAATAATTATGGTAAGTCCTATGGAAATCCTTCTTATAATAATAATAGGAACACCTCTGATCTTGAGAATAATATTAAAAAATTTATCAACACTCAAAAGGTTTTCAATACTACAATGGAAGAAAAGTTGAATAAGATTCATGATTTGTCTAGAAGTGTTGATACAATTTGTCATGATGTAGAAAATCTAAAGATGCAAATTTTTGTGCCTAAGGTTGAGGAATCAATTAAAGCTCTTTATGTTTCTATGGATGAACGTAAGAAAAGAACCGCTATGCTTAGAGCTAGAAGAGAATTTTTAGAAAAGGCGTTTTTTAGTGATTACTTTCCTAAAAGTTATAAAGATCTTAAGATGATTGGTGTTTCTTCTATTGATTCCTTGTTTAGTAAAATTAAGATTGATGAGTGACTGTAGAAGAGTGAACTTTAGCTAGAAGGCGTCCCGATAATTCAGAGGGTGAAAATCTTGTTGAGAAAATTGATAAAAGTGGGTTTGAAGAGGTCAAAACTTTAACTAGTGATGTACCCACTCTTTTGGATTACAAAGACTTTAATTATGATAGTTGCTCTTTGATTGTTTGTATTTCTTTGTTGCAATCTACGATTAATTCACTCGATGCTTATGAACAAAATAAAGCTTTTACTAAACATATTGTTGATGCTTTGATGAAATCTTTGGAATAAAATTTGGAATTAGAAGTTTCAATTCCTAGAAAATTACATGATGAGTGGGAACCTACTATCAAAGTCAAGATTAAAAATTATGAATGTTTTGCTTTATGTGACTTGGGGGTGGTAGTGTTCCTACAATTCCGAAATCTTTATGTGATGTGCGTGGTCTTACCGTTATGTTCTTTAAATTTGCACCTCGCGGATTCAACTATTAAAAAACCTATGGGAAGAATTAATGTTGTTCTTATTCTTGCAAAAAGGAATTACGTGCCCATAGATTTTATTGTTCTTGATATTGATTGCAACCCGTCTTGTCTAATTATTCTTGGTAGACCATTTTTACGCACTCCCGATGCCGTGATTGATATGAAAGATGGTAATATTAGGTTCCAATTTCCACTAAGGAAGGGTATGGAACACTTTCCTAGAGGAAAAATTGGTCCACCATATGAATCAATCATGAGAGCATCTTATGGATCTAGAAACAAAGATGACAAAACTTAGATCTTTGCTTTATGCCTAGCTGGGGGCGTGAAACAATATCACTTGTTGGGAGGCAACCCAATGAATACAATTTATTTTTGTCTTTTGCTTCCTGTTCTTGAGTGTTTGCACAATTATGATACTGTTATGATTGTGTTTTTTGTGTTTTAGTTTAGTGTTTGTGCCAAGTAAAGCCTTTAGGATCCTCTTGGGTGATAGGTGATTTGATCTTGCTGAAAAATAGAAAATTTCGCACTAACAAAAATAATTTTCATTATTAAAATAGGCGCGATAAAATACCAATTATTTTTTCAGAGGATTCATATACAAATTTGTCAGATCTTCCTATTTTTTTGGAATTTTGGAGTTACAGAAGTATTCGAAATAGCCAGATTGCTAGAGACTGTTCTGTTTTTGACAGGTTCTGTTTTCTTTGCGTTGTGTGCTTGTTTTGATGATTCCATGGTTTTGTTTAAATAGTTTTTGCCATAGAAAAGTTGGAATACAGTAGATATAATGAAATAATAAAATATGAATTAGTTTGCATCAACACTTATAGTAGTGATTTGTTTTCTCATACTAACGGATCTCATGATGGTTTTGTTGAGTTTTGTGTGATTGAAGTTTTCCAGTTTTGGGTGATGTTATGATGGATGAAGGAATACGGAGTAAGAAGAGTCTAAGCTTGGGCATGCCCATGGCATCCCAGGCTATTACCCAAAGAGAAGCAAGCAACTAAGCATGGGGATGCCCCGAGTGGCATCCCTTCTTTCCTCTAACGACCATTGGTATTTTACTTGAAGCTATATTTTTATTCGTCACATACTATGAGTTTTGCTTGGAGCGTCTTGTATGTTATGAGTCTTTGCTTGTTTTGCTTTGTGTTTTAAGTCTTGAATCCTTGTTGGACACACCTATTTGAGAGAGCCAAAATTATGCCATGACTTGTTAGAATTTCTCTCTATGCTTCACTTAAATCTTTATGAGCTATGGAATTGCTCTAGTGCTTCACTTATATCTTTTTGAGCATGGTGTGCTTTAATATTTTTTAAGAAATTCTCTCATGCTTCACTTAAATTATTTTGAGATAAAGAAATATTATGCTCATGATCTTCACTTATATTTGTTTGAACTTATCAAAAGCAACACATGAAAATTAGTTCCAAAGTGATAGATATCCAAGAAGGATATAATAAAAACTTTCATGAAGATCATTAGACAAAATAAACTTGATTCCTTGTAATAGTTTTGAGATATGATGATGTTATATGTGAGTCATGTTGATGAGTAATTATGCTTTAGTAAGAATATTGGTGTTAAGGTTTGTGATTTCCTATGCAAGCACGAAAGTCAATAGTTATGCAATGAAATTACACCCTACTTGTGGTGCATTATTCGGTGTTAATTATGCTCAATGCTCGCTTATGAGATTATTCGTTTCTTGGTTGGCCGCTTCTCAATCTTTTGCTAGCCTTCATTTTGCACTAAGTATGATCACTACTTGTGCATCCAAAATCCTTTAAACCGGTTTTGCCACATGAATCCACCATACCTACCTATATGGGGTATTCTTTTGCCGTTCTAAGCAAATTTGTATGTGCCATCTCTAATTTTCAAAATAAATTTCTCTTTTGTGTGCTCGTACCGCTCATGAATCGGTAGGGGGTGGCTAATATATTTCCATGCTAGATATGTTATTTTGACGATGAGTGTTTACTCACTTGTCATTGCACGAAAGTAAGGCAAAGGTATTAGGGATGCCTAGTCCCGAAATGAAAAATGAATTTACTTTATGTTCTCAAATAATAAATTCCTTGGAAAGTGTTGGTATGGAAGGCACCCATGGATACGACTAGCCATGGAAAGTGAAAGTATGCTGGAAAAATGAATAAACATTAATTTCTATTTGGGAACCGCCTATGATATATCTAGCATGGAAAGTATTGGGAACTTCTCGATTGTTCTCGTTGACAGGAAAAGCATGCCTCCCAAAATGTTTTTATCTCTATGTTGTTCACTTTGAGCTCTGGCACCTCTACAAATCCCTACTTCCCTCTGTGAAGGGCCTTTCTTTTACTTTATGCAACATTTATTTTTAATTTGAGTCTCCATCTTCTCTTATAAAGCACCAACTAGGGGGCACCATAATTGCGCTTGAGCATTGGGTGTAGTTAATATGCGAGTATGTTTCATGAATGGATCAATGATTGAGCATGATGGGCTAGGGATAACTTACTTTAGCATTGATATTTTGAAAGACATGGTTGCTTGTTGATATGCTTGAGTATTTAAGTCTCATGTCAAAACTAGATTATTGCTTTGAACCATATAAAAGTCCAAATGTCCATGTTATAAACAAAAGATTATGAGATAACATGTTAGGCAGCATTCCACATCAAAAATTCTGTTTTTATCATTTACCTACTCGAGGACGAGCATGAATTAAGCTTGGGGATGCTGGTACGTCTCCAACGTATCTATAATTTTTGATTGTTCCATGCTGTTATATTATCATTGTTGGATGTTTTATAATCATTTTATATCATTTTTGGTACTAACTTATTGACATAGTGCCAAGTGCCAGTTGCTGTTTTTTGCATGCTTCTGACATCGCAGGTAATCAATATCAAACCGAGTCCAAATGCAGTGAAACTTTTTGTGGATTTTTTTTGGACCAGAAGACATCTAATGGGCCGGATAAGCGCCTGGGGGGGGGGGTCCTCCGAGGGGAGGACAACCCACCAGGGCATGCCTGGTGGCTTGTGCTCACCTCAGGTGCCCCCAGACCGCCTCTTTACTCTATAAATACCCCAATATTCGATAAACCCTAGGGGAGTCGATGAAAATCAATTCCACCCGCAGCAAGTTCCAGAAATCCCAGATCCAATCTAAACACCATCACGGAGGGGTTCATCATATCCATTGGTGCCTCTCCGATGATGCTTGAGTAGTCTTTTCTGGACCGGGTCCATAGTTAGTAGCTAGATGGCTTCCTCTCTCTCGTTTGATTCTCAATACAATGGTCTCTTGGAGATCCATATAATGTAATTCTTTTGCGGTGTGTTTGTGTGACGCCCCAAGACCGGAGCTCCAGATGCCTTCCATGGTTTCCGAGATTCGTGGTGTGATTATTTTTTACTTATTGCTTTCATCATTGCATCATGTGCATTGCATCATGTCATCGTGCCTTCCTTTTTTCAAAGCTAACTAAAACTCAACCAATTAAATTGTATGGATCTTCGATTCATTTAAACCGAGGGAATTCACGTGGTGATTCTCTTTATAACATATCCTCCCGGTATTAGGGAGCTATATTAAATATTCCATTTTTCGGAATCACCCATAAACACACTTGCACATTCCCCATGTCTTTTCTAGTTCAAGCTTGACTTCAAAACCTTGCCAAAAATTCTCTTCCCATTTACCGAGGTTCCTCCAAAAAACCAAACATTTTTGGGCACTTCAAAATCTTAGTCCTAATTCAAACCATTTGAATAAAATTCAAATGAGTTTGAATTTAAATCTTTCAATCAGGCAACTTGTTTTTCCCTGGTTCAAGACCTTTTTTTGCGAGTCCAAGAAATTTAACTTCTTCCTCAGAGTCTTTCCCTAACCCTCTCTTTCTATTTATTCTCTCTATTTTTCTCTCTTTCTTCTAAGAAGAATAAGAGAGAGTATAAAGAGACAAGAGATAAGCCAGCCCACCTAGGCCCCCCAACCTCCTACGCTGGCCTGCCTAGGCCATCTGCGCCTAAGGCCCAGCAGCGCCCAGATCTAACCCTAGGCCCCCGATCCCATCTCACTCCCTCGTCTCCCCTTGCGCCGCTAGAACCCCATCCCGATTGATCCCTTCTCTCCCCTTCGTCCTCCTCACGCAGCGCACCCCGTGCCAGATCCTCTCTGCCTCCTTTCCCTCCTAGCGTCGCCGCCAGGGCACCTCGCCCGACCCTACGCCACCTTGTCCCCGCCGCCAACTCTCCTCGTCGGAGGAGCACCAGAAGGAGGGGAACACCACATCGCCACCCCACGCTCAAGCTCCTCCGCCCCTGAGCTCCGTTTGCGCTGCCGCTTTCCCGCATCCGGCTCTGGTCGACCAGGTTTCACTCATCTTCGCCATCGTGCCGGGCCCCGGACCTCCACCGCGAGCCTCGCCGCCCCTGCATCGCGCGAGTCGCCGAGCCCCTGCCTCCCCTACGACCCAACCGGGCCGCCGCTGCGTCCTCTGCAGCGACCGCTCGCCTCCTCTGCGTCACATGGTGGGCCGCCTTGTTCTAGGGCTTGCGGTCGCCATCCCAAGTCCATGTCGCCCCTGAGCCCCGGCGCCCCCTTTGCTCCGTTGCACGCCGATGGCATCCTCGTCGCTCAAGCCTTTTTCCGCACCCGGCTGCTTTCGGTTGCTGTTGGTTTGTTTGGCCATCATGGACATGTTGCTGCGGACGCCCTGTACAACTACACCATGGTGATACGTGAACGACTACTCGGCTACGACAAGTGTACCTCTACATCCTGGAATCGCTAAGTATCGCACTGAAACGCAAGTACAACAAGGAACCCCGAAGGACTTGGATGCGCCAAGTTCCTCTCCGACACGCGCCAAGTTCCTCTCCGACAAGTGTACGACTACGCCCGACGATGCGACAACTACCTCTACCGTCGACCCTCGAAGGCACCGTGGACGTTAAGTTCCTTGCCATGTACCACTACCGTCGATGTGTACGTCTACTATGTGAACATGTACCCGACGACCCCGGAGACCTATGTTGCCCCAAGTACCCCCTCGTTGACCCATACATCTACAGGAAAATGTGTACCACTACCATCAAAGAACGATAGTACCATTACTTCTACTACCGTCGCGGAACGACTTCTTCCTGTACTTCCCTCGTTGAACTAGAACCATTCCGAGAATGCCCGCTTCGAAGGTATAACCCCGAGACGACTGCCCATGAAGGAAGGCATGTGTGATGTATGAAATGCTCGTGCTTGCACCATGCTCGAATTGTCGTTTGCACGTTGTTCCTTGTTTGCCATGCCATCATCTCGTGGGAACCCGGTAACCGGGATCAGTCCCCGTCACTCTTGCTTGTTCCGCACACTTGTTCTTTTCCACCGGCATCTCAATCGAGTTACCGGAACCGGAACGTTACCGTGGCACCGTTTTTGTTATCTTCACCGTGGCACCCTTTCTTTCCACCACGGTGACAAATGCTTCATAATATGCTCATCTCAACTTTTTCATAAAAAATGCTTAAAACTTGCATATGCCATCCGCATCATGATAACAACATTTAAAATGGTTAAAATTGTTCTTTGCTTTAAATTGCTAAATGCACATGTGGGGATTTACCGGAATTGTTGTTATTTCCGGCCTCATTTAAACTTGCCTAAATGTTTAGTTTACTTATGATTCACCTCTTGCCATGTTTAAAAACATTTAATATTGTCGAGTACATAGACGGGAGTGCACTAAATAATGGAATGTGGTGTTTCGTCAATATGCAACTCGTTGCATATTGGGCTCCACTTAACTTGTAGTTTTGCTTGTGCGCTTTGCCAGGCCATGCCTCATTAAACCGGACATGCATCATACTTGGTTGTGCATCATGCCATGATTATGTGATGGTTGTTTACCATGTTGTTTGCTTCTTTCCGGTGTTGCTTCTTCGGGTTAGTTCCGATAACGTCGCATTTGTGAGGATTCATTCGACTACGTCCGTTTGTCTTCTTCATGGACTCGTTCTTCTTCCTTGCGGGATCTCAGGAAAGATGACCATACCCTTGAAATCACTTCTATCTTTGCTTGCTAGTTGTTCGTTCTATCGCTATGTCGCGCTACCTACCACTTGTTTATCATGCCTCCCATATTGCCATGTCAAACCTCTAACCCACCTACCCAGCAAACCGTTGTTTGGCTATGTTGCCGCTTTTGCTCAACTCCTCTTATAGCGTTGCTAATTGCAGGTGAAGATGAAGTTTGTTCCATGTTGGAACATGGTTTATTTTGGGATATCACAATATCTCTTATTTAATTAATGCATCTATATACTTGGTAAAGGGAGAAAGGCTCAACCTTATGCCTGGTGTTTTGTTCCACTCTTGCCGCCCTAGTTTCCGTCATACCGGTGTTATGTTCCTTGATTTTGCGTTGCTTACGCGGTTGGGTGTTATGGGAACCCCTTAACAGTTCCCTTTGAATAAAACTCCTCCAGCAAGGCCTAACCTTGGTTTTAACATTTGCCACCTAAGCCCTTTTCCCTCGGGTTGTCGCGAGCCCGAGGGTCATCTTTATTTTAACCCCCTCCGGGCCAGTGCTTCTCTAAGTGTTGGTCCGAACTAGAGCCCCTTGCAGCGCCACCTCGGGGAAACTTGAGGGTTGGTTTTAGTTGTACGGACTGCTCATCCGGTGTGCCCTGAGAACGAGATATGTGCAGCTCCTATCGAGATTGGTCGGCACATTCGGGCGGCTTTGCTGGTCTTGTTTTACCATCGTCGAAATGTCTTGTAACCGGGATTCCGAGACTGATCGGGTCTTCCCAGGAGAAGGAATATCCTTCGTGACCATGAGAGCTTGTGATGGGCTAAGTTAGGACACCCCTGCAGGGTATAAACTTTCGAGAGCGGTGCCCGCGGTTGTGTGGCAGATGGGAATTTGTTAATGTCCGGTTGTAGAGAACTTGACACTTAACTTAATTAACATGAATCAACCGCGTGTGTAGCCGTGATGGATGTAGGATTTGTTAGTTTGGGTGAGATATTATGCTTCCCCTGTATCCCCAAAACCTGATTGCATAACCAGAAAGTTTCGGGTGTTTATAAGTGGGAATTCAAGTATCACGTAGGATATCCTTCCAACAGACACATGATACGATACGTGGTCAATCATATGTTTGTTTCTGGCTTATTTTGCAAGCCAATCCTTTGTTTTGTTTTGAGTTGTGGTATTCGAGTTGCTTCAATGTCAAGTGTTGAATCCATACCTTTTCCTAGATGGTGTTCTCATATTTCTATGGGAGTGCTAATCCTTTTCGATCATCGAGATGGTCATGCTAATCCTTTTCAACCGATGTGCTTCTTTCAAGTGGATCTGATCATTTTCAACATCCGCAAGATCAACTCTAAGTTTTCTCAACGGTATCCTTTCCATCTTCCCAAGTTGTCTTTGTTTTTCTCGCCCTCCCACCCTTTTCTTGAAGGACTCGGATTTCTTAATCAAGTATCCATCTTATAGATGTAAAGTCTCTCCTTTCTTTTCCGTCAATGTTCTTATCCGGTGATTCTTCATGAAGATACTAACGAAACTTCAAGTTCGTCATTCTTCATTCTTTTCTTCTCCGGTGGATTCAAGTCAAGATTTGTCGATCATATCCTTTTCTCATGTCAAGTGCTTGCTTATGCCGGTGCACCTCTTAATCATTCACCTCTCATTTTGCATTTGTTCCGTTGTGCCAAAGATATCTCGGAAGATTAGTGCTTCTATTCTTAATCAATCCAAGCTAGTTTTCGAGGTTGTTCTCTCATTCAAGCCATTTTAATTCAACCGGTGCAATCTTTCTTTTAAATCATTCAACAGTGTATCTTTTAAGTGGGCCCTAACCCACATGTCTTTTCCCAGGATCTTACCTGACTCTTCTAATTTTCCCGGAGCTATCCTCAAATTCTTCCAAAGTATGACGTAAGAATGAATTTTCATCAGTCAAATGTCTTTCTCCAAAATCTTTCAAATTCTTTTCGTTGTTGATTCAACATTTATATTCTTCATTATTCCGGAGTGTCTCAACAATTCATGGTGTTGTTTCTCGTTGTCATTCTCGGATTTTGAATACCGAAGAAGAGTTCCTCTTAAATCGTTACCCGTTCTTTCAAAGATTCATGATTCAAGCTTGATGCCATCCTCTCATTATTGTTTTTGATTGTGAGAATGCTTTTCACCCATCCGGACCAATTCAGATGTCTTTTCAGTTTGATTCTCCGGAGCCCATCATCTCAGAATTATTCATTCCAGCTTTCAACTCTCGTTCTCCAAATCTTACCGGTGCATCATTCAAATATCATCTAATCAGTTCTTGATCTCTTCGTTCTCATGTATCTAAATCCCAGCAAGTATCTTCATTCGTTTTCAAATTCTTCCTGGTGTTTTGTGCCTTTTCTACTTTCATTTTCAAGTATTACAGTGGTTTGCTCAAGATTCTCTTCCATGGTTATCATATTAATTCATTCGTTGTTTCAATCCTACCAGTGGTTCATTGAGGTTTTTCCCAAGTTTGCGCTATATCTCTGTTAATACTTTCTACGAGAATAAGTAGTATGCCAAATCCGTTGCTGGTCATCAATTTAAATTGGTGAAGGATAGGCATAACATAATTCTTATTCTTTCTTCATCCAAATGATGGATTCATTCTTTCGGAGTTTGTTCACGATGAGTCAATTCTCGGTTTCAATTGTTTCATCTTTTTATTTTCCGGAGTTCCAAGTTTTCCTCTTTATCTCGTCGCAAAGCTCTATCCAAGCATTGCAAGGCTTCAATCTTATTCTTTTCATGCTTCACTTCTTTTTGATCATCCTTTTATTACCAAAGTTCTTCATGGAGGCTCTACATGGTAGTTCGTCACGGATTCTTTGCATTCTTCTATTGTTCTTCATGATTTCTCTTGAAGTTATGATCCACCAAGCTATACTCTCAAATAAACATGGTGTTCAACACATGTCTTGTTTTGAGGAGTTCAAGCATTCTTCGTCTTGCATTTCGAAGTGCAATTCTTTCACTCTTATCTTTTGAGGTGGTGTTATGTCATTGTTGATAATTTCCCTTCGTGTTTCATGATTCACAAGTTTTCAAGATTGACATATCTAAATCCATCATTTTCTCTTCGCTCAAAACATCTTTTCAACCCATCAATCTCTTCATTGGCGTTATCTTGGGTTATATTTCACCTAAAGCTTTCCCTAAGGATTGTTGCTATTTATGGTGCTCATAAATGACCCAAGTCCTTCAATTATCTTCCCGGTGAATTCTCGTCTCCTTGTTCATATCAATCCAATCTATTCTTTTTCGTTAGTGGCAGAAGTTCACCTCAAGATTTCGAGATGTTTTCCATAAGCCCACAACAATCTTTTTCTTTTGTTGTTTAATTTTCAACAACTCCATTCAATCCTTCTTTCTAAGGATGCTTTCTAAACGATTTTCTTCTTCATTTTCATGTTATTCTGGAAGCATTTTGATGTTGCAGTCTTCAACCATCATCTCGTTTTTATCAAATATCATGTTATTTCCTTTGCTTCTTCATTCAACCGGAGTGTCGTGTCCTCCATTCAAGCTCTTTGCATTTTGTAGAGTCTTGCTTCTCTTCTCAACCGAAGTGCTATTCTAATTTGTTCTTCCTCGTTCCTCTTTTCTAACGGAGTGTTTTCAACATTATTCATCTTCGTTGCATTCTTTCTTTCAATTTGTTCAACCTCTCAAGGTTCGTGGTTTCACTCGTTTGTCCAAGAAGCAACTTTTTTTTACCTCTTCCTCTTCCGTTTTATCTCCGGTGCCATCCTAGATCTCAGGACGAGATCCTCTTGTAGTGGTGGAGTGTTGTGACGCCCCAAGACCGGAGCTCCAGATGCCTTCCATGGTTTCTGAGATTCGTGGTGTGATTTGTTTTTGCTTGTTGCTTTCATCATTGCATCATGTGCATTGCATCATGTCATCGTGCCTTCCTTTTTTCAAATCTAACTAAAACTCAACCAATTAAATTGTATGGATCTTCAATTCATTTAAACCGAGGGAATTCTGAAAGAGGCGAGGGTGTCCTGATGTTTCGATGAGATAGATATCGTTTTCTGTCGGAGTCGACTTTGCCGATCCGACTATGAATGTGCGAGGACGTCGCGCCTTAGCAATCGCTAAACCAACTTCCGAGTGTTATTGACCACGTCGGAGCATGATCAACCTGACCACGAGGGTCTATTTCCTGCGAGCAAACGAAGAGCAAGCAAGAAACTGAGATTGCAATCTGAATATTGCGAATTAAAGAGGACAGCTTTATTATTGAAGGTGGGGTTCTGTGACGTCTTGTTCTGGTCGTTGGACACAAACGAAGTACGCAAAGTTGCAGCTATGGCGAACTTTTAATCTAAACAAAACCCAAGGAAAAAGCTACTAGATGGATCTACTTATATATGGGCAAGGGGTGGCTGCCAAGGAGGTGGAAGGACGTCCCATGGCAGCCTAAAACTAACCCTAGGTCGTACAAGGCTCATGGGCCCAAGTGGAGCTGGTGCAACACCTTTGGACATGTTGTTTGACTCGGATTCTGCTGCAGCGTCAGATTGTGTCATCGATATATCAATGCTCCGGACGAATTAGAAGGTGATTCCAATTGGGTTGAAAAGAGCACGAAATCTACTTTCCAACAAAAAAAAGGATCACCCAATTCGGAATCCGTATGAGAAAGTTGTTGACGTTTGAGTCAGGTATGTCTGTGCAGTCCGAATTAGAATCCAGAACGTGAGAGACTTGGACTCTATCTTCTCTTGGCCCAAAAGTGACGTGAGAGGACTTTTTGAACAGAACCTAAACTTCTCCTTTTCCCTTATGTGGATTGTACAAATGTCCCATACACCTGCAATTAGACAAAACACAAAAGTGTGTGAAGTATTTTTGTTCTGGATAACATAAATAGATTATTGAATAGTTTGCACTAGAAATCAGCTGACAAATATGCATGTATGCAATATTTTTGGTCGTATCCAAGGTAGTCATGTCCTCATCAAATTCACATGGTGATTCTCTTTATAACATATCCTCCCAATATTAGGGAGCTATATTAAATATTCCATTTTTCGGAATCACCCATAAACACACTTGCATATTCCCCATGTCTTTTCTAGTTCAAGCTTGACTTCAAAACCTTGCCAAAAATTCTCTTCCCATTTACCGAGGTTCCTCCAAAAATCCAAACATTTTTGGGCACTTCAAAATCCTAGTCCTAGTTCAAACCATTTGAATTAAATTCAAATGAGTTTAAATTTAAATCTTTCAATCAGGCAACTTGTTTTTTCCCTGGTTCAAGACCTTTTTTGCGAGTCCAAGAAATTTAACTTCTTCCTCAGAGTCTTTCCCTAACCCTCTCTTTCTATTTCTTCTCTCTATTTTCTCTCTCTTTCTTCTAAGGGAATAAGAGAGAGTAGAAAGAGAGAGAGAGAGATAAGCCAGCCCAACTAGGCCTCCCAACCTCCTGCGCTGGCCCACCTAGGCCATCTGCGCCTAAGGCCCAGCAACGCCCAGATCTAACCCTAGGCCCCCGATCCCATCTCACTCCCTCGTATCCCCTTGCACCGCCAGAACCCCATCCCAATCGATCCCTTCTCTCCCCTTCGTCCTCCTCATGCAGCGCACCCCGTGCCAGATCCCCTCTGCATCCTTCCCCTCCTAGCGCCGCCGCCAGGGCACCGCGCCCGACCCTACGCCATCATTAAACCATCCTAACATTGGTGAATAAACCTTACTTGCATCAAATTTACAAGCTACAACATGCTTAAATAAGCAAACATGCAATAAGTCATTGGACATAGAATCATCACCAAGATTAGAGGTCATATCAAAATGATTAAACATCGGTTCTTTTGCATCAACAGTTAATTCGATGGGTGCACTCAAAATTGTCGGTATTTCAGTTATTTGATCACATGATGCATTCATGACAATAACAAGATTCTCTAAAATAGGTGGTGTGCTCAAATCAACAGGTAACTCAACACAAGATGCATTCAAGTTAACTAGGCATGCATCATTCTCATGTGAAGTTATATCATCAATACCTTTACTGTTACCTTGTCGCAAAGACGTAGCTGATGTAGGTACGGATGTTGATAATGTACCATACTCTTGAGATGATGTCGCGCTCACAATTCAAGGTGGGGCTGCTCTAGTAGGTGCAACGGTGGAGGAACCAACTGGCGGTGGTGAGCATGAACTGGAATAGTAGTTGTTATAGTCACCCAATGCATCCTCCTGTATCTGTATCTCAAAGGTACAAGCATGAACATACATACTAGTAATGCAACGAGGAATATACTGAAATCTTGCCTGAATATCATGCTTCAAACCACCAAAAAATCTTTTCATTGTATCATCCTCAGATTCTTCTATGTCACAATGATGCATATAAGATTTGAACTCTTGGTAGTAAGCATGAACAGTGTTGTTGCCTTGTTTAAATTGTTCAAATTTGTGAAGCAATTCACGACGATAATAAGGAGGGAAAAATTGTTGTCTCATTACAGCTTTCAAAATTTTCCAAGTTGTGGGTTGGTTATCAATGTTTTTCTTACAATGTACACTCCACCAAATAGAAGCAAAACCAGTAAATGCTCTAATGGTAGCTCGTACTCTCTCAAGTTCAGAAAAATCATGGTGACTAAAAACTTGTTCTACTTCAAGCTCCCAAGCTAGATAAATAGCAGGATTAAATCTACCCTCAAATGATGGTAAAGAGATAACCTGACCATATGCTTGTGTGTGTTGTCCCAACTCTCGTGATGGTGAAGATGTGTCTGTCATCCAAGAACTCTATCTCTGCAACCTGTCATGATTAGTAGAAACAAGAACCAAAATTCGAGAATAATGTTCCTATGAACTACTAGGATGTGGTTGTAAAGTGCTCACAGTAAAGCAAATATCAATATCTTACAAGTTCTTACCATGCGGCAGGTGGTGACAGGCAACCAGCGGTGTCAAATAACTCCGAAGATTGTGTAAAATGATTGCCAGGGGAACGTATGTATACACGGTGTAGAAATATGTGGAGCTGGGTTGGCTATATATGGTAGCAAAAGATTAGCAATAATCAATTCAGAGATGCAATGTTAAATAAACGCTCAACGACGGTACTGTGCTGGTCCTAGGCTAGACCGGACTAGAGACACGAGCCTAGAACACTAATGAGGTCACGACGTAGCACAACTAGCATCAATGAAGAATACTAAATAGCTCTGTACTGCAAGATATAAATGAAAATCACAACGGTAGTAAAGATAATGATGAAAAACAACTGCCAAGCAGGATATATCAATAACTTTCTCTCCAACTTTCCTCTGGAAAAGTTTGTGCCAATTTTTTGATTTTTTTTCAAGAATTGTATTGACTCAAGCTTTCAAACGCAAATGGAATCACTCAATTCCGAGTTGATATGAGGAGTCAAGAAATTCTAAAACTAGCCTGAAAAACTGGAATAAGCTATGTTTGTGAACTTTGGAGGGAAAAAGACCTATTTAGAAGCCGATTTTGAGGTGCCAAATACTGAACTAGCTTCTGCAACTATTTAGATGCGGTTCGTCGTTAGCTTTCATTTGAGTACTCGCGGAGCCAAAACGGACTTAGTATGAGAAAGTTATGCCTGTTTTACTAAATAGTGCATAAAACAGATTCCAATCCGAATTTAACTACGAGATTGAGTCTAGATAGATCCGAATATTGTTTTTTTCTCCTTTTTTTCCTCACACTTTTTTCTTTTTCTTTCTCTCTTTTTTTCTCTGACTTTTGTTTTACTTTTTGTTTTGTTTTTTCTCTATCTCTCTCTTTCCGAAACAAACTAGATAAGATGCAGATTGGATCAAGCAAAGATGTGAACAATCTCAACTATGATTATGACAATGAACGATGGGTAGCATGTGGTGGAAATTGATGGATGGGTGATGGACAGCGGAAGGGATAACGATGCAGTGGCGGCGTGACTAATATGAACAGAACTCGAAACACTAAACGAACTAGACACTGAGACCAGCAACTCGACACGATGATGCAACCGATAGTTCAACTTTGCAAGCAATGAAAGGAAAATTGCAAAGGCTCAGACTAGCTTGGACAAAGGATGAATAGATCTAACTTTTTTGTGGCTTTTTCTTGGACAATAGGTAAGAAAATAAATCTAATATAGGAACAAATGGAAATTCTCATCGAGCAACATGAAAACTGATACCACTTGATAGAGGCGAGGGTGTCCCGATGTTTCGATGAGATAGATATCGTTTTCTATGGGAGTTGACTTTGTCGATCTGACTACGAACGTGCGAGGACGCCACGCCTTAGCAATCGCTAAACCAACTTCCGAGGGTTATTGACCACGCCGGAGCACGATCAACCTGACCACGAGGGTCTATTTCCTGCGAGCAAACGAAGAACAAGCAAGAAATTGAGATTGCAATCTGAATATTGCGAATTAAAGAGGAAAGCTTTATTAATCAAGGTGGGGTTCTGTGACGTCTTGTTCTGGTCGTTGGACACAAACGAAGTACGCGAAGTTGCAGCTATGGCGAACTTTTAATCTAAACAAAACCCAAGGAAAAAGCTACTAGATGGATCTACTTATATAGGAGCAAGGGGTGGCGGCCAAGGAGGTGGAAGGACGTCCCAAGATAGCCTAAAACTAACCCTAGGTCGTACAAGGCTCATGGGCCCAAGTGGAGGTGGTGCAACACCTTTGGACTTGTTATTTGACTCGGATTCTGCTACAGCGTCAGATTGTGTCATCGATATCTCAATGCTCCGGACGAATTTGAAGGTGATTCCAATTGGGTTGAAAACAGCATGAAATCTACTTTCCAACAAAAAAAGGATCATCCAATTCGGAGTCCGTATGAAAAAGTTGTTGACGTTTTGAGTCAGGTATGTCTGTGTAGTCCGAATTTGAATCCAGAACGTGAGAGACTTGGACTCTATCTTCTCTTGGCCCAAAAGTGACGTGAGAGGACTTTTTGAACAGAACCCAAACTTCTTCTTTTCCCTTATCTTCATATGTGGATTGTACAAATGTCCCATACACCTGGAATTAGACAAAACACAAAAGTTTGTGAAGTATTTTTGTTCTGAATAACATAAATATATTATTGAATAGTTTGCACTAGAAATCACCTGACAAATATGCATGTATGCAATATTTTTGGTCGTATCCAAGGTAGTCATGTCCTCATCAAATTCACATGGTGATTCTCTTCATAACATATCCTCCCGATATTAGGGAGCTATATTAAATATTCCATTTTTTAGAATCACCCATAAACACACTTGCATATTCCCCATGTCTTTTCTAGTTCAAGCTTGACTTCAAAACCTTGCCAAAAATTCTCTTCCCATTTACCGAGGTTCCTCCAAAAATCCAAACATTTTTGGGCACTTCAAAATCCTAGTCCTAGTTAAACCATTTGAATTAAATTCAAATGAGTTTGAATTTAAATCTTTCAATCAGGAAACTTGTTTTTTCCTTGGTTCAAGACCTTTTTTTGCGACTCCAAGAAATTTAACTTCTTCCTCAGAGTCTTTCTCTAACCCTCTCTTTCTATTTCTTCTCTCTATTTTTTTATCTTTCTTCTAAGGAGAATAAGAGAGAGTAGAAAGAGAGAGAGATAAGCCAGCCCACCTAGGCTTCCCAACCTCCTACGCTGGCCCACCTAGGCCATTTGCGCATAAGGCCTAGCAGCGCCCAGATCTAACCCTAGGCCCCCGATCCCATCTCACTCCCTCGTCTCCCCTTGCACCGCCAGAACCCCATCCCGATTGATCCCTTCTCTCCCCTTCGTCCTCCTCATGGAGCGCACCCCGTGCCAGATCCCCTCTGCCTCCTTCCCCTCCTAGCACCGCCGCCAGGGCACCTCGCCCGACCCTATGCCACCTCGTCCCCGCCGCCAACTCTCCTCGTCGGAGGAGCACCATCAGGAGGGAACACCACGTCGCCACCCCGCGCTCAAGCTCCTCCGCCCCTGAGCTCGGTTCACGCTGCCGCTTTCCCGCATCCGGCTCTGGTCGACCAGGTTTCACTCGTCTTCGCCATCGCGCCGGGCCCCGGACCTCTGCTACGAGCCTCGCCGCCCCTTCGTCATGCGAGTCGCCGAGCCCCTGCCTCCCCAATGACCCAACCAGGCCGCCGCTGCGTCCGCTGCAGCGACCGCTCGCCTCCTCTGCGTCACGTGGTGGGCCGCCTCGTTCCAGGGCTTGTCGTCGCCATGCCAAGTCCATGTCGTCCCTGAGCCCCGGCGCCCCCTTTGCTCCGTTGCACGCCGATGGCATCCTCGTCACTCAAGCCTTTTTCCGCACCCGGCTGCTTTCGGTTGCTGTTGGTTTGTTTGGCCATCATGGACATGTTGCTGCGGACGCCCTGTACAACTACACCATGGTGATACGTGAACGACTACTCGGCTACGACAAGTGTACCTCTACATCCTGGAATCGCTAAGTACCGCACTGAAACGCAAGTACAACAAGGAACCCCGAAGGACTTGGATGCGCCAAGTTCCTCTCCGACACGCGCCAAGTTCCTCTCCGACAAGTGTACGACTACGCCCGACGATGCGACAACTACCTCTACCGTCGACCCTCGAAGGCACCGTGGACGTTAAGTTCCTCGCCATGTACCACTACCGTCGACGTGTACGTCTACTATGTGAACATGTACCCGACGACCCCGGAGACCTATGTTGCCCCAAGTACCCCCTCGTTGACCCATACATCTACAGGAAAATGTGTACCACTACCATCAAAGAACGATAGTACCATTACTTCTACTACCGTCGCGGAACGACTTCTTCCTGTACTTCCCTCGTTGAACTAGAACCATTCCGAGAATGCCCGCTTCGAAGGTATAACCCCGAGACGACTGCCCATGAAGGAAGGCATGTGTGATGTATGAAATGCTCGTGCTTGCACCATGCTCGAATTGTCGTTTGCACGTTGTTCCTTGTTTGCCATGCCATCATCTCGTGGGAACCCGGTAACCGGGATCAGTCCCCGTCACTCTTGCTTGTTCCGCACACTTGTTCTTTTCCACCGGCATCTCAATCGAGTTACCGGAACCGGAACGTTACCATGGCACCGTTTTCGTTATCTTCACCGTGGCACCCTTTCTTTCCACCACGGTGACAAATGCTTCATAACATGCTCATCTCAACTTTTTCATAAAAAATGCTTAAAACTTGCATATGCCATCCGCATCATGATAACAACATTTAAAATGGTTAAAATTGTTCTTTGCTTTAAATTGCTAAATGCACATGTGGGGATTTACCGGAATTGTTGTTATTTCCGGCCTCATTTAAACTTGCCTAAATGTTTAGTTTACTTATGATTCACCTCTTGCCATGTTTAAAAACATTTAATATTGTTGAGTACATAAACGGGAGTGCACTAAATAATGGAATGTGGTGTTTCGTCAATATGCAACTCGTTGCATATTGGGCTCCACTTAACTTGTAGTTTTGCTTGTGCGCTTTGCTAGGCCATGCCTCATTAAACCGGACATGCATCATACTTGGTTGTGCATCATGCCATGATTATGTGATGGTTGTTTACCATGTTGTTTGCTTCTTTCCGGTGTTGCTTCTTCGGGTTAGTTCCGATAACATCGCATTTGTGAGGATTCATTCGACTACGTCCGTTTGTCTTCTTCATGGACTCGTTCTTCTTCCTTGCGGGATCTCAGGAAAGATGACCATACCCTTGAAATCACTTCTATCTTTTCTTGCTAGTTGTTCATTCTATCTCTATGTCGCGCTACCTACCACTTGTTTATCATGCCTCCCATATTGCCATGTCAAGCCTCTAACCCACCTACCTAGCAAACCGTTGTTTGGCTATGTTACCGCTTTTGCTCAGCCCCTCTTATAGCGTTGCTATTTGCAGGTGAAGATGAAGTTTGTTCCATGTTGGAACATGGTTATGTTGGGATATCACAATATCTCTTATTTAATTAATGCATCTATATACTTGGTAAAGGGTGGAAGGCTCGACCTTATGCCTGGTGTTTTGTTCCACTCTTGCCGCCCTAGTTTCCGTCATACCGGTGTTATGTTTCTTCATTTTGCGTTCCTTACGCGGTTGGGTGTTATGGGAACCCCTTGACAGTTCGCTTTGAATAAAACTCCTCCAGCAAGGCCCAACCTTGGTTTTAACATTTGCCACCTAAGCCCTTTTCCCTCTGGTTTTCGCGAGCCCAAGGGTCATCTTTATTTTAACCCCCCCCCCCCGGGCTAGTGCTTCTCTAAGTGTTGGTCCGAACTAGAGCCCCTTGCAGCGCCACCTCAGGGAAACTTGACAGTTGGTTTTACTTGTACGGACTGCTCATCCGGTGTGCCCTAAGAACGAGATATGGGCAGCTCCTATCGGGATTTGTCGGCACATTCGGGCGGCTTTGTTGGTCTTGTTTTACCGTCGTCGAAATGTCTTGTAACCGGGATTCCGAGACTGATCGGGTCTTCCCAGGAGAAGGAATATCCTTCGTGACCATGAGAGCTTGTGATGGGCTAAGTTGGGACACCCCTGCAGTGTATAAACTTTCGAGAGCCGTGCCCTCGGTTATGTGGCACATGGGAATTTGTTAATGCTCGATTGTAGAGAACTTGGCACTTAACTTAATTAAAATGAATCAACCGCGTGTGTAGTCGTGATGGTCTCTTTTCGGTGGAGTCCGAGAAGAGAACACGGTCTCGTGTTATGCTTAAACGTAAGTAGCTTCAGGATTACTCCTTGATCACTTATAGCTCATCGATCGTTGCATTGCTTCTCTTCTCGCTCTTATTTGCGCATGTTAGCCACAATATATGCTTAGTGCTGCAACTCCACCTCACTACCTTCTCCTACCCATAAGCTTAAATAGTCTTGATCTCGTGGGTGTGAGTGTAACACCCCAGATGTAACTTTCCTTAGTTGTACTCCAACTCTTGTCGTTTCCGGCGATAAGTTATTTTATTTTCTCGGGTTCGGGTTTTTTTCTCCGTGTGTTGTTATCGTTGTCATGCATCTCATATCATGTCATCATGTGCATTGCATTTGCATACGTGTTCATCTCATGCATTCGAGCATTTTCCCCGTTGTCCGTTTTGCATTCCGGCGCTTCGTTCTCCTCTGGTGGTCAATTCTACCTTTCTTTCGTGTGAGGGGATTAAACATTTCCGGATTGGACCGAGACTTGCCAAGCGGCCTTGGTTTACTACCGGTAGACCGCCTGTCAAGTTTCGTACCATTTGGACTTCGTTTGATACCCCAACGGTTAACCGAGGGACCGAAAAGGCCTCGTGTGTGTTGCAGCCCAACACCCCTCCAATTTGGCCCAAAACCCACCTAACTCTGCTCCATCATCTAGAGCGTTCGATCACGATCGCGTGGCCGAAAACCGCACCTCATTTGGACCCTCCTAGCTCCCTCTATGCCTATTTAAAGACCCCTCCGAATCCGGATCTTCCTCTCCCCCCGAAACCCTAATTTTCCCCTCGCACGCCCGGACACGTCCGGCCGTCGCCGGACAAAGTCGCCGCCCGCCCGCAACCACTTCGAAGGCTCCACGTGTCCCGCGCCCACATCCCCGCCGCCGTCCCGGGGAGCCCGCATCCGGCCCCCGCGGGCCCATCCATCGCGCCGCCCCGCGCCTCCTTCTCCTCCATCGCCCGCCGCACGCCGCCGCCTCTCCGCCGCAGGCCACCGCACGCCGCCGCCTCTCCACGGCAGCGCCGCCTCCGCCTCCGCTGCCGACGCCGCCAAGTCCGGCCGGCCTCGCCTCTCCCTCACCTCCTCGCCGCCTTTTCGAGCTCACCGGAGCCGCCGCCACCTCACCAGAAATCGCCTCGATCTGCGTGCCTCGGGTCAAACCCTAGATCTGGGAGGTTGAATTTTCGTCTAAGTCCCTAAAATTCTAGATCCAAGTGCTCATGTTCATAGCCTCGTAACTTTTCATCCGTAGCTCCGATTCATGCATATAGCATATAAATTGTTCGTCTCAGAGAGTACATCATTTCATTCCATTGCATCATTTTCATTTGAGTTCATCTTGATGCCTGAAATGCTGTTAGAAGAGGGCTACTTGAGTTAATTGTCAGATCTGCTAGTCCGTTTAGCTTTTTGTCATTTTTTCCATGATTATTGTGTGCATGTTATGCCCATGAGCTCTACATATGTTTTGTTAAGGGTTTTGCCATCTTTCCAGAGGTGCAACCCATGTATTTTTGTGATGTGTGTGGTGACTAGTGTAATCTTGCAAAGTGGTGCACTTGGTAATTCTGTTTTCAGGGACTTAGCATTGAGCTGGTTAGTTCATGATGCCATATGTTCATGTTGTTTCCTAGTGATGCGTGCCTCTTTTGAGGATGATCAGTAAGGGTGTTTTGTTAACCTTGTAGTTATCTATCCATCCATGTCCTTGTTTGTAATTATGGAGCACCCTAGCTTGAGTCAATCGAGCTCTACTTTTGCTACTTTGTGATTCTGGGCAGATTGTCAACTTATTTGTAATTTTGCCGATGATGTTGTAGTTGATCCGTGCATGCCATGCTATTGTTCTTGCCATGTATAGCTTGCATTTTGTGTGTTCTAGACGGATGCATTCTTAGTTTGTCATGACTTGCTCCGTAGTGAGTGCATCGAGATCGTAAACATGCCTACTTGAGTTATGTTTCAGCACGTGCCAGTTTTCACTAAGTCTGAAAACTGATTATGTTTTTGCCATGTTCACATGCTTGCAAATGTATTTTGTGATCCCTTTTGGCTCAAGGTTACTAAGGGACTTTTGTTAAGCTTTTCAGGTAGCTCCATGCCATGCTTTACTTTTCCATGTTCAGGTCCTGTATCATATAGTTTTGTTGCTCCGAAGAGTGCTACCTGATCTGAAATTCCAGACAAGTGTTAATTTCACTAAGTTTGAGATCTGTTTGTCATATGCATTTTTGCCATGCTTGTTTGAACCTGTTAATGGTTGAATTGGCCGTAGCTCAGTGCTAGACTTTTGTTAAGCATCTTGAGTGCATCCCTGCCATGTATTTTGTTGTCATGTTTGAGTGCTCTAGCATGTTCATCTCATTGCATTTAGATGGCTACTTGCTGTAAATCGCAGACTGGTGTCATATTTGAATCGCTTGCCATTCCCAAACCTTAACTCCGATTTCGGTGATCTTTATATAGTTTTCAAGCGATTTCATCTCATCTTTCCAGTGGCACACTTGGATTTCAAAGTTGAGCCCAGGTTCATGCATTCCCTGTCACATCTTGCATATGCATCCCGCATCGCATCCCGCATAGCATATCATCTTTGCATCATATTGTTTGAGTCTTGCACGTGGTTGATTGTATCCTTGTTGCTTGTTTATCTTGTTTGGGTAGAGCCGGGAGACGAGTTCGCTAACGAGGAGCCCGTTGAGTTTGCTTTCGAGGATCCAGTCAACTCTGACAACTATGCAGGCAAGATGATCATACCCTCGAAAACACTACAATCTTTGCTATGCTAGTTTTGCTCGCTCTTTTGCTATGCCAATGCTACGATGCCTACCATTTGCTTTCAAGCCTCCCAAATTGCCATGTCAAACCTCTAACCCACCTTGTCCTAGCGAACCGTTGATTGGCTATGTTACCGCTTTGCTCAGCACCTCTTATAGCGTTGCTAGTTGCAGGTGAAGATTGGAGACCGTTCCTTGTTGGAACATTTATTTACTTGTTGGGATATCATTATATTGCCATGTTATCTTAATGCATCTATATACTTGGTGAAGGGTGGAAGGCTCGGCCTCTCGCCTAGTGTTTTGTTCCACTCTTGCCGCCCTAGTTTCTGTCATATCGGTGTTATGTTCCCGGATTTTGCGTTCCTTATGCGGTTGGGTTATAATGGGAACCCCTTGATAGTTCGCCTTGATTAAAGCTTTTCCAGCAATGCCCAACCTTGGTTTTACCATTTGCCACCTAGCCTTTTTCCCTTGGGTTTCCGGAGCCCGAGGGTCATCTTATTTTAAACCCCCTCGGGCCAGTGCTCCTCTGAGTGTTGGTCCACCTCGTCAGCCGCCGGTGGCCACCAGGGGCAACTCTGGGCTGGCCTACTGGAAGTTTGGACAATCTGAGTGTGCCCTGAGAACGAGATATGTGCATCTCCTATCGGGATTTGTCGGCACATTCGGGCGGTGTTGCTGGTCTTGTTTTAACCTGTCGAAGTGTCTTGAGTAACCGAGATACCGAGTCTGATCGGAACGTCTTGGGAGGAGGTATATTCCTTCGTTGACCGTGAGAGCTTGTCATGGGCTAAGTTGGGACTCCCCTGCAGGGATTTGAACTTTCGAAAGCCGTGCCCACGGTTATGGGCAGATGGGAATTTGCTAATGTCCGGTTGTAGATAACTTGAACCTTAACTTAATTAAAATGAATCAACCGTGTGAGTTGCCGTGACGGCGTCTTTTCGGCGGAGTCCGGGAAGTTGACACGGTGTTGGAGTAATGCTTGCGCAGGTTGTTCTCTAGTTTCTCGCTCGCGCTTTGCCTCCTCTTCTCGCTCTCTTTTGTGAATAAGTTAGCCACCATATATGCTAGTCGCTTGCTGCAGCTCCACTTATATATTTACCTTGCCTTGCCTATAAGCTTAAATAGTCTTGATCGCGAGGGTGCAAGATTGCTAGTCCCTGTGGCTCACAGATTACTATAACACCAGATGCAGGTCCAGATGGTTCCGCTCCAGGTGACGCGCTCGAGCTCAAGTGGGAGTTCGACGAGGACTCTCAACGTTACTTTGATTCTTTTCCTGATGATCAGTAGTGGTGCCCTGTTGGGGGTGATCGGGACCGTGTCGCATGTTGGGTTATCTTTTATTTTGGCGCCGTAGTCGGGCCATGAGTGTTTGGATGATGTAATGTTATTTATGTACTTGATTGACGTGGTGAGTGTAAGCCAACTATGTTATCCCTTTTATTATCTATATTACATGGGATGTTTGTGATGATTGCCTGACTTGCAACTTATGCCTTCAATGCGATTATGTCTCTAAGTCGTGCCTCGACACGTGGGAGCTATAGTCGCATCGAGGGTGTTACAGTGAGATTGCTGAGTCCTCGTGACTCACAGATACTTCTAAACAGTTGTAGGTGCCGATGATACCAGTGTAGGTGACGCAACCCAGCTCAAGTGGGAGCTCGATGAAGATCTTGTTCATTGTGTTGTTTCGTTTCCTGTTGATCAGTAGAGGAGCCCAGTCGGGTCGATCGGGGATCTAGCATTTGGGGTTGTCTTCTTTTACTTTGGTTCCATAGTCGGACCTTTGTTTGTACCTTGGATGGGTTCGATCTTACGGTGCTTGATCCCAGTGACAGAAGGGGAACCGACATGTCGGAAGTTGGTTTAGTGATTGCTAATGCGCGACGTCTACGCACGTTCGTAGTCGGATCGTCAAAGTCGACTCCCATAGAAAACGACAACTATCTCATCAAAACATCAGGACGACTTCACCTATATCAAGTGGTATCAGATTTCCAGGTTGCTCGATGAGATTTTATAGTTTTTCGTAGTTTAGATCGAGTCTATTCTTCATACCCACAGTCCACAAAAAGCCACAAAAAATAGGGTTAGTTCATTATATCTGAACCAGTCTGAGCCTTTGGATAGTCTTTTTAGTATTTTGCTTTGTTGAATTTGCGGTTGCATCATCGTGTGTAGTTACTGGTCTTAGAGTCTAGTCTTTTAGAGTTTCGAGATCTTGTCATCAGTTGTCACATCGCCGTCGCACCATCATCATCGCCCCTGCCATCTACCACCACCGCTTATCCGCCACCGATCCGTATCCATATACCACCACCACTGCCATATACCACCATCGCGGCCATATCTTACCATCATATATCCACCACCAATCTGAGTTCTTTTCATATTAGGTTTGTTTTCGAGACCCATCTATTTTTTGATTGGTGTTTCCTTGCCTGAGTAGGTTAAAAAAAGAGTCTTGAGACCCCCGGGCAGTTTTTAGGCCAAAATTTCGACAGTCGAAAATATTTTTTCCCTATCCTGTTTTCAGGCTATTTCGACACTCGCCATCATAGTGATTTTTTGTCGCACTTTTCCGTCGTCGCTACCCTGATTTCCAAAAAAAATTGTCAAAAAAAATTTCATGCCTATCCTGTTAGTTTGATTTGGGAAGAGTTTTGAGACACACGCCATTATAGTGATTTTTGCAAAAAAAAAGGAGTGCGAAAAAAACAGAGCGAAAAAAATGAGAGTGTGGTTTTCCCTTGTTTACGTGCTACGCTATGATTTTGTTCGTGTTCTAGGCTCACGTCTCTAGTACGGTCTAGCCTTGGGCCAGCACAATACCGCCGTTGAGCGTTTATTCAACTTTACATCTCTGAATTGATTATTGCTGACCCTTTTTGCTACCATATTATAAGCCTTCCTAGCTGCACATACACCTCCGTCGTGTGTTTGACTCTCCCTGGTAATCGCTCTATCCAAGTTTTGAGATTTTTGACTACAACGGTTGCCGATCACCGCCTACTGCTGGGTAAGAACTGGGAAGAATTTGAGATTTGCTTGACGGATTTGTGACACCCACCACCACCACTTGTTAGTAGTCTGTAGGACCATATTCTAGTGTGTTTCTATTGCTACTAACCATGGCAGGATCACAAGCCAACGAGATTGACTGGGAGAACTTGACGAACAAGGAGCGTCATGATAAGTTTTAGCAAATGATGAGTGGACAGGTGGACTATGTGCTCAATAGATTTGAAGAGGCCATGGAGAAGATAGATGGCATTGAGAAGGCGTTCAAAACAAAGCTCGATAACAAGTTTAATGAATTGCTCGTGCGTCTTCCACAACCACCGCCTGCTGCAGCTGTCGCACCTCTACAACAACTACAACAACAACATCGCCTTCCAAATCAAGTGGGGTGAGCACTGCGCGTTCCCCTTTAGCCTGGTAAAACTTATGGTGCCGCTATACCTACTGTTGATGCTTAAGTAGCTCCAGCTGCTACTTCAAAGGTGGAGGACCATTACGAGGATGAGGTTGATAAAAATCAGAACTATGTGCAACCACTAGCACCACCACCACCAGGTCATCCTCATGCATATCATCGCAATGGTAGGGCTGCACCACCACCTGAGGTACGAGATCATGACCATCCTCCTAAACTAAAATTGAATATGCCACCATTTGAGGGTCGATATGTTCCTGATATATATCTTACTTGGGAGTTAGAAAATGAACAATGTTTTACATGTTTACAATATCCTGAGGAGAGACGTGTTCCTGTTGCTTTTTGTGCTTTCACTAGTTTTGCATGTGTTTGGTGGTCTGAATATTGTAGATTATATCCTATTCTAGCTACTTGGGCTGCTTTAAAAAATGCTATGCATACTCGATGGGTTCCACCATATTATCAACACGAATTGCTTAAAAATTGCAGCGTTTGAGACAAGGAAATTTTTTTGTAGAAGAATATAACCAGGAATTATAAACTGGTGTGATTAGGTGTGGTATTGTAGAGGATAATGAAGCTATGCTTGCACGTTTTATGGGTGGATTAAATAAAGAGATTCAAACCATTCTAGAGTATAAGGAATATAATAATATCACATGTTTATTCCATCTTGCTTGCAAATTTGAACGTGAAGTGCAGGATCGATAGGCATTGGCGCGAACTAACTTTTCTGTAGGTCATCCTTCTTAGTGGACACCGCGTGCATCCTCTACTTCCACACGTTCTGCTGCACAGGCACCTCCGCCAACTGCCACCTCCAACCGTGATACAAGAAAGCAGGCACAACCACCACTATCTATCAAGGGCACACCTTCTGGGCCTACATAGGGCTCTTCTTCATCCATGACATCAACAGGGCAAACACATGATATTATTTGTCGTCCTTGCAAGGGTGGAGGTTATTATGCGAGAGAATGCCCATCTAAGCGTGTGATGATTGTTACTGAGGATGGTGGGTATGAGTCTGCTAGTGACTATGATGAAGAGACTTTGGCTCTTATTACAAGTGAAGAACACGGTGGAGATGATTCTGATCGCGAGACACAATACATGGCTGCTGAATATGCTGACAGGTATGAATGTTTAGTTGGTCAATGTGTTTTGAGTGTGCAGGTTACACAAGCCAAGCAAAATCAGAGGCATAATTTGTTCTGTACAAAGGGAGTTGTGAAGGAATGTTCTGTTCGCGTCATCATAGATGGAGGGAGCTGCAATAATTTGGCTAGCATCAAGATGGTGGAGAAGCTATCTCCCACCACACGACCACATCCACATCCTTACTACATCCAACGGTTCAACAACAGCGACAAGGTTAAGGTAACACGTACTGTTCGTGTGAATTTTAGTATCTCTACATCTACTGATTATGTTGATTGTAATGTGGTACCCATGCAAGCGTCTTCCTTATTACTTGGTTAACCATGGCAATTTGATAAAAATTCTTTACACCATGGTAGAAACAATCATTATACTCTTGTTCATAAGGATAAACTTATTACTTTGCTTCCTATGTCTCCTAATTCCATAGTGAAACACTACTGCAAGATGCTGCTAACGGTACACTACGGAGAGACTTCGACGAAACTGTGTGTGACGCCATAATCGCAAACGGCGGTGTAAAAAACCCGTCAAAAAAGGTGCAAAACGTTTGCGATGGAGGATGCATCAAACACGGTTCAGATTTTAGTTGCGTGTGCGATGAAGGGCATACGGTTCAGCTCATTTAATTGTTTGCGATGAGGAGGAACAAAAGAAATGGGCAGCCAGATGAAGGTGTGTGTGATATAAAGGATACGGTTCACTCGGATGAAATGTTTGTGATTAGGCAACACAAAAGAAACGGTTAGCCAGATCAAGGTGTGTGCGATATATGGCATGTGGTTCACTCGGATGAACTATTTGCATTGGGACATGAGAATAGAAACGGTTCAACTTAACAAGATGTGTGTGATACGCGGCAAACAGGTCGATAATCGGAAACGTGTGCGAAGACCGATAACAACACAGACGATTACTGCTAACAAGCCGTGTGTGTTATGAGCAAACGATTGCTGGTATACAATTGTGAGTGATTGAAGAAAACATCACCGACGGGTTCCATTGTTTAGTTCGTGTGCGATGTGATTTTATTTGTCCACACAACATCTACGCTCTGTCTACAGAGCATCAACATATATACTTAAAAAGATAGCATTGCATAACCAAATTAAGCATACAATTACACAACTGACTACACACATAACATTTCCACACACCAAAGTAAGCAATTACATGCATAATAAAGTAGGAGAAACGAGGATCTAATCATCTACTTATTGTTGCGACGACGCTTGCCATTTCTCTGCTTCCGGCTGGATCCCTGGCCGTTTAGGGGAAGGAGCCACTTCCTCATGTCAATGATCCGCCTGTACATGTCGTCGCTCGTGTACGCCTCCTTGGCCGCGTACATGACGTGAGCTTTGTTGAGTTTCTCCATCCAGGCCGAGTTCCAGGCATGCTTGTCCTTGTTGCATGAATCTTCATGTCTCTGTAGTAGAGGTCGATGACGGCCTCAGTGAGGTGAACCAGTGAGTCCTTCTCATGCTCCTTGCTGCCCCAGATCTTGTATTGGCCCTGGATGTCGACAAGATTCTGGCAGGCACTGCCCAAATTCTCGAGCGTCTTTACATCATTGGTGATGTCCACCATAGCGAACATGTAGTGGGGGCTGTTGACAAACCTAGCGAACGCTCGCAAGGCCTTGTGGACAGGCAGTAGTGGTAGACGAGGACGTGATGGCGCACACACATCTAGGCGACAACGACCTTGGGATGAGACCCGGCACGAGCACGGGTGTACTCGAGGTCGAACCCAACTACCTTGTACTTCTTGGCAAGCAACAACTCCATGATGTGGATGGAGTGCTCCACCCAGACCAGGTCGTTGGTGTCCACCACGGCATGCATGGTGAAGTGCTGCTCGTCGTCGGTAGCCGCTCGGAGCGCCATTGGAGCCACACAGGATACCCTCTAAGAATTACTCGTGGTGGGTGTGCTTCTTCCAATGGTGGGGCGCGCTCGAAAGGTTGGCCGCTGTAATGAATGGGGGCCAACCGGCCTGTAATCGTCACGTCTTATCACGGTGTTCATAGCGGAGGATGCCAGTGCACGCTTGGCAACACCGCACTGCACGCGCGGGCTCGAAGAGGTGCCAAATATATCGTCGGTGAGCCTGTTCCCATGCTACCGCGCAAGGTTCCTGCCCGACTAGTTTGGCCATGCATCGGCTAGAAGAGGGACAAATCGTGGGCGTTTATTGGCAAAAAGCTTTGTAAAAACGAAGTGTGTGGAATGGCTTCGGCCATAAGTTTACCCATCGGTGATAAGGTCAAAGTTACACAGAAGGGTGATGATGGACGCTCGAGTGTGATAATTAATTATGCGCTCTATAGGGCACACGGTGGAAGAAACCAACTATGCGCAATAATGTCGAAGATCGCAGTCGAGTTAGCTATACAGATCGTGTGTTGTGAGATTGACAAGGTAAACAGATTCGAGAATGGTTAATAAAATCTAAGACTATTGCTAAAGTCAAAATAGTGCTACCAATATACGAGTCTCATACGATGCCATTTCAACGATTGTACCACAAAAGCTTGAAATATTACAAGGTTCAAATTCCAGAGTTATATGGCTCAAATTCAAAGATTACAAGGTTCAAACTAATATTAGAGATGAAATTCAGCTCATCAGCTGCAAACGCTCGCGCTGATCCGCTGAACATGGATATTAGAGAGGTTCAAACTAATATTACCACTTCTAAGTCTGGTTTCAAAACGTCACAACTTTCGTAAAGGGCTCAGCCACTAAGAAGTCATGTATGGGGTTAACACGGTGACTTCCAATTACTCTGTCATCTGAAGTTCCAAAACGAAATCGAGCATTTTTGGAGCCTATTCCATTCTTCCGTAGGCACCGACCCTAATCAACAAACCATTCATTTTTGCGAAATAAATGTAGGGCAAACCTCATTTCCTTCAGCACCCTTGCTCTAAGAACAAAGAACCTGGCGAATATAATCTCCGATAAGGTCCCTTGGTAAGAGTTCAAAGTAATTTCTGAGAGATGCAGATCTAGGAATTCGACGTGATTGTTATGTTGTATCACATTATCCACCACTAGGCCTAATCTTATATGCAAAAGAAGAAAATGTTTTAGTGCCTACATGAAGTTTTGAACATTACTACAAGCCTATTTGGTTTGCGGGATTTGTAAAGTGCACTAACATGTCGTCTTCGATTTGACATGATTAACATGGGCATTTGATTACATTATAGAAAAATGTAGCCTTCTTCACAAGAGGTTGGAGTAGATGAAAAGTTCCCTAAGAATACTAGTACAGATGAATCTAAAGGAGAAATGCTTATTTATTATGACCATATGGATCAAGCAACCAATATGGGGGGTGGGGGTGGAACATGTATGTACTCAAATCCTCCAAAAGAATCCTTCAGAAATCGTAGTACATTGTCATTGTAAACTTGGAAAAAGGTGTCACAAATTGAACTCCCTTAGGTTAACATTTAACAGGAAAGGAACATCACCTCGATATATAGCTTCTCCAGTCACGAAAAGCATCTCAGGAAACCGACAACTTGCTCTAGGTTGGGGCCGATAGATTCTAGTGCCAAGACCTTCACTGTGCACAGTGGGGTCAAGCTTGTCGGAATCATTTTCTGAATGACAGACGAACAAACATCTTCAAAATTAGAAACAATTTTAATTTGTAGAAGGATAGGTAGAAGGCGGCTGTTGTACCTGAACGGGTGTGGACCCAGTAACAAGTTCCGAGTATTTGTCAGACGAGTAGCCCACCATTGTCAATTTTGGCGCACATTGATTCTTGTTGGACCTTCTTGATCAACTAAAAGTAATCTCTCAAGTGCATGTGTGTCCTCAATGACCATATTGTGGTACACATCTTGTGATGTCTTCCTGCCGCACCAACAACACACATAAATAGTCCGGAGAGTCATGGAAGTGATGTGGAAAGTACTCAACCCATTGATGGCCTGAAGACGAAGGTACTTGAGTGCAGTACAGCCACGGAGCAGGCGCTCCATGTCACTGTTTGAGAGGCAAATGGTGATGAGCTTGAGGTGCTTCAGTCCTGGTAAAATAAGAGAGGGCACGTCATTAAGGGGGGATGGCAGTTCCTGAACTTGGCGACGCACAGCGTGGGCGCGAGGCGGAGTGCGGACGTGGGCAGCGACCACATATGCCTAGCATAAAAAGTGAGCTCCTCGAGCTGATCTAGGGCGGGAGATCGGAACCAATCGTCAAGCTTGGCTACGTCCTTGTTGTTGGAATGGAACTTTCCCATTCTAAGGCCTCTGGTTGGGCCAAGGTGACTGCCGAGGATCTTGGTGAACGCATCCAAGCTTTTGCGACAGCCATAGCAGAGCTCGTGGGTGTCGATGAGGTCGAGAGGGCTGGAGTCCATAGGGGGCGTCACCGCCGGGAAAGGACGGTGTCCGCACCCCATATTTGATTGGGAGGAGGGAGATGATGATTGTCAACATATCGTTAGGGAGACTGCTGATGATGTCTAGGCATGCTGGAGTCGCTTGCGGTTCTAGCTCGCCCCACCTTCGCTTGTTGGCAGCCCCATTCTCCACCTCCAGAGTCTCCTTGTTAGCGGCGCTTTCTGATGGAAATGGGAGTATAGGGAATATTTAGTTAAAATTGGGGAATAGAAAAGTGTATTGGTAACTAGAAGTTATTACATAGGAATATTGTAAGAAGAGGGAATAACAATTGGTTGCTTAAATACTACACAATTCATTTGACATTGCTAGGTAAGTCAACATGCAGATAGTTGAAAAGAAAACTTACTTCGAACAAAGTCTAGACGGATGATTTTGTCGGGGAAGCTAGCATATATCTCATGACCAGACCCTTTTATGTGCAGTGCAATTTTAGTGCCAGCTTTCAATACATAAAACCTATAAATTTCTTTCCAAAAGCCAGTGCCAAAATAGGAGTCACCAAGTTCATCAAGCCTTACAGTAGCAACGATTGTAAATCCATGGTTTGTGTGCAGTATGACATCCGTGCAGTCTTGATCTATGTAAAGGGAAAGATTGTGCACTACGTAATCTGTTGCATAGCAAGGGATGCGCTGCAGAAAATGGTAGGATTGTTAAAGAAAATATGGTAATATGCAAATATGGGCCCAAATTGTAAGAACTGTACAATAGTTGAAATCGAAGGACAAAAATCTATAATTAAACAGATAGGGTAAACATGATGTCAAGAAAATATGAGAGTAATCGAAAGAACAATACATCATTAATTTGCCTAATATAGAAAGAAGAGGGGAAAAAAATCCCCTTTTACGTATATGTTGCATGTGGCACCTTTTATCCAAATGTAGCAACATTTAGACTATGTTCAGGAAAGTTGGCCATGCCAACCGATTTAGGGTGAGATTGAACATACCGCACACATCCTCAAGTGATTTGGTACGGTGAGATGGAATCTCTGGCGGAGGAAGCAAAGTCCTGATGTGTCGGCGCACTGTACATTCTATGAATGAAAGTAAACCCTCAAAATAGCTCGAATAAAAATGAATTCACAGTGATTTCCTCCAGGTGATTAAAGGAGGCAGATGAACTGGGATAAGAGATGAGATAATATCTCATGAAATTAGTTGCCTTGTCATCCATGAGAAAGAACCCTTAGTATGATAGACTCCCCAACCGAGCGGAGCTGGGTCGACTGCGAGTAGCGTCGGGAAAGTCGATGGCGATAGGCGGTGGCAAGCAGAAGTGGTGAAATGTGGTGGACTTTGCCGGCAGCCTGGCGGTGGCGGCAGGCGTCGAGCTAAGTGTTTACCGCCACAATAGGCGGTGCCATGGCATAGACGTGGAGGAGCTTGTGCAGGTGTGAATGGGGACAGGAGGGGGTGGCGGGCGGGGTGAGGGTTTTTTGTGACATGGGGATGGTGAGGGTTTACTTTTTTCTTTTTTGAATTGGGTGGTGAGGGTTTTCTGTCCCACAAAGAATTTTGGAGGTGATGGTTTTCTATAGCGAACAGTGTGTGATTGACGCAATAGGCAAAATGAAAGTCATTGCACACGGTTCCAATTTTGGGAACCGTGTGTGATTGACGTACTACCTCCGTCCTGGTTTATTGGTCCCCCTTTGTAATTTTTAGCAATTTTTGAACAAATATTTAACTAATAAATGTTTATGGATGTCACCAAAAATTATATCATTGAACACTATGCTCAAATACCCATCCAACGATATAATTTTTGCTGACCTGCACTAACATTTTGTCAGTTAAACCTTTGGTCAAAATTTAACACAAATTACAAAGGGGACCAATAAACCAAGACGGAGGTAGATTCCATCAACCGAACTGGTTGCATCCATATCCCACGGTTAGACATAAGTAAACATAGATTAAACATACTCAGCACAGATAATAAGCGTACACGTACATAAGCATAGTTCAACCATAAGTACATAGTTCAACCGTCATTAAGCATACTCAAGCGTACATAGTTCCATCCATCCCACATCTCATCTCACATGCCGGCACGATCCTGAAGCTTCTCCAGGTACTCGGAGTACGCGCCATGTGCCACCCTGTGAGAATACTTCTACTTGAAGGAGCCAATGACCCGTCCTCTCGCATGCTCCAAAACACTTAGATAAGCGTGATGGATCTTGTGGTTGCAAAATGGGCATCGATAGCCGCCATTCCAGGTCCTAATACGCTTGTTATGCATTACCGCATAAAGCTCCCTCGTGATTTGCCTCTTGTACCTCCTCTGGCCATCTTCATCTTTGCTGTCCACATCGTCAGACAACACCTATACAAATAGTAAAACAAATTTGGCATCAAATCAATGATTACATGCCGTGAAGTAGGATTAGGAATTTATGGCTATTTATTTATACATATCCAGAGATTATGGTTCAATTTTTAAGCACAGTCGTCTATGTGCAGACCAATCTTGAAGAAAATAATGGCACAAACATATGTAGGTCATTCAAAATCAATTGTCAAGTCATGGCTAGGAATTATTAGCACGAACACTTACCCTAGTCAGATTAGTAGTAGAAATCATTTGCATAGATGAAACAACTAATCACTTATCACTTGTACCATTCAAACAATCAATACACTACACGGATCTAATGAAACTTACTCATATTTCATGGATTGGGAGAACATAACCATAGGATTTCTATTCCAAAAAGGGGGAGGTAGGAGTAACCAGAGAAACCCTATGATCTATTTGACACATAAATGTGTATAGATGACCAACCAATTGTCCGTCGTCGTCGGAGTCGTCGCTGGAGTGGTTGTTGGAGTCGTCGCCGGGGTCGTCACCAGAGTCGGTGTGGAACTCCACCTCCGGCTGTGGAAGCTCGATGACGTCAGGGTGCAGCGATAACTCACCGGCGGTGACGGCAACCTCTGTCTCCATCTCCACGCCATGCTCCAGTGCTTTAGTAGCCCTAGCTTCGCCACTCCCTCCGATGGGGCGCTTCGGCAGCATCCTCATACACGGACGGCGTCGAGGATGCAAGCGGAGAGAGATAATTGTGTGTGTGTGGCGAGGATGGGAGGTGCGGCCGCTCGCACTAGTGGAATCAGGATCTTTGCCGTCAGCCTGTTCTTTGCCGTCCGCTAGCTGACGGCAAAGAAGGTCTTTGCCATCAACATGCTGAAGGCTAACAGCAAAGAACAAACGGACGACAAAGAGCTTGTTTGTCGTCATCAAGATCTTTGTCGTCCGTCAGCAGACGGCAAAGAGCCCTTCGCCGTAGCCTATTCAGCTTGACCTGTTGCCGTCTCCTGGCAGACGACAAATGCCTTTGCCGTCAGCCGGGCATGGTTTTGCCGTCATCCATGGCGGACGGCAAAGTGCCTGATTCCTGTAGTGCCAGGCACACCATTAATATGGAGTAGTGGGAGTTATGGGAGAGAGGCGGGCGGCAGTCAAACCGATGGCTCGCCTCCCTGGCGAGCCTGTGCACTGGACTGCTGGCTGCCTAGCAAAGTTTCACACAGCTACTCGCATGCCTCCCGATGACATTGTGCAGCAAGCACGCCTCTGTCAATTCACACACCTGCACGCATGTCTCCCCGTCTGCCTATGCAGCGAACTGCTCACATGCATCCCGTCAACTCACGCCTGCTCACACGGCACACGGGTCGGGCGGCATCAGGTATATTATTTTCTATTTGGATGATAAATGTTGCCGCTTTATGGCTTAACCGAGCATGGCACGTATCCATTTTTGGTCTAACACTCACGGTTCGAATAAATAATCCGTTTGGGGTATTGGTTTCCAATTATTAATAATCTCTCGTTTGTAATTATATAAAGATTACATCAAAACTGGTCTCAAATTTGACAAAAAAGTACAATGCCACTTTGTATTGGTGTCCATATGACAACACGATAAGTTTCATGAACTTCAAATAAGTTTTGGATGTACTAGAATTAAAAAATCAAGATTCTCAATGTTTGAAATTTGTTGCACGGGGAGTAAACATGCACCCAGTGAGACACTTGTATTTTTGCAATCCATTTAGGTGCACTATCACCTGTGCATGTAGCTCAAATTTTATTTTTGCACATTATACCCATAGAAAATCAATCAATTAATGTACCAAAACGTCTTAAGGATCTCTGTGATTTTTTGAAATTAAAATGTCCCTCCTTTGGTAACATATGTTCACCGCGGGATAATTAATTTAACATGCATCATAGTTGCAGTGGATTCATGGTGTGTGTGTGTGGGTGTGTGCGTCTGGGGGCGGCGGGTGGCTCGTAGTACACTACGAGTTGTGAGCCACCGTGTGGGTTGGCCGTTTTGTTAGGCAGGCCGGTGCTACATCAAAGTCATGAAATCATTATTTAAAACATTACACAACCCTATCAAATATACATGTTTTGGCCACATGCAGTTGATGGTTGTCCTACACGACACTCGATACTCGCGTGTGAAGCTTTCTGTGGGCCCGCGAGGTCGTCGTCCATCACTTTGACGAACAGCCGGCAGTGAGGTTAATTTGACCAGTAAGGTAGAATTTTTTTGTTTGTGTTATGGTGGTATATAGTACGCGTCAAAGCGGTGGGAGGGGACTAGCATGTATACTATGCATGTATACTATACATACGCGTCCGTGAACAAGTAGACCTCACTTAGTGTCAGGACTTTTTGGTTTCCGAGGCACGTGCCACATCAAAATTGTGAAATTAGCTATTCAAAGAGCACACAACACCTCTTTGGGCCACATGCATGCACGCGGTGGTTATCCTAGCTAGGACACTCACGTGTGACGCTTCCATCTATGGGCCCACGAGGCCATCGTTGATGCATCCATGCATCACATTGACCTACATCGGAAGAGGTTAATTAATTTCACCATCGATGAGGATTCTTTTGGGTTGTACATATTACGGCAGGAGCATATAGTATGCGGTGAAGAGGGAGGAAGGGGACCATCATATGTAGTATGCTTCATGAACCTCGCTCTGTGTGGGTGCATGGTTTACGGTTTTTGAGGCATGTGGCACATCAAAGTTTTGCATTTTGGGTATTCAACATATATAGAGGCCTGGGCCCTCTCCCCAAATATTAGGCGGGAAGGGATCCCACAACGGGCAATTTGAAGGGGACAACTAGTACACGTTTGTAACACCCCGGATGTAATTTACCTTAATTGTATTCCAACTCTTGCCGTTTCCGGCACTAAGTTATTTTATTTCATCGTTGTCAGGTTTTTGTCTTTGTGTGTTGTTCTCTTTGTCATGCATCTCATATCATGTCATGATGTGCATTGCATTTGCATACGTGTCCGACTCGCGCATCCGAGCATTTTCCCCGTTATCCGTTTGGCATTCCGGCGCTCCTATCTCCTCCGGTGGTCCTTTCTACCTCTTTTCATGTGTGGGGGTTAAACGTTTTCGGATTGGACCGAGACTTGTCGTGCGGCCTTGGTTTACTACCGGTAGACTGCCTGTCAAGTTTTGTACCATTTGGACTTCGTTTGATACTCCAACGATTAACCGAGGGACCAAAAAGGCCTCGTGTGTGTTGCAGCCCAACACCCTTCCAAAGTGGCCCAAAACCCACCTAAACCCCTTCCTTCATCTAGAGCGTTCAATCACGATCGCGTGGCCGCAAACAGCACCTCATTTGGAGCTCCCTAGCTCCTCCTACCCCTATAAATAGGTCCTTCCCCGAATTTTTGGATCCCTTCCCCGAAACTCCGCGAGCCGGACGTGTCTGACTGTACCGCGCCGCCGCCCCGCACCAGTGGCACCATGCCATGTGACGTGCCGGGAGCTTCCCCGCCGCCGGCCCGCTCGGCCCGAGCCGGGCCCTCCTCGCCGCGTAGCCAGGCCGCGTCCCACGCCTGACGCCGCCGCCTACCTTCCTCGCGCCGCCGCCCGGAGAACGCGCCGGCCACCGCGGTGCCATTGCCGGCCGCCACCACACCAACCCTCGCCGACCGGACCTCGCGGTGCCACCACCGGCCGCCCTCGTCTCCGCCACACCGCCGGTGAGTCGCGCCACCACCGGCCAACCTCCTCCCCGCAGCTCCCTCCGGCCACCTCCGCTCGACGACGCCGGCAAGCACTCCGGCGAGCACTGTTCCGGCCGCCTCGGTTCGCGTGCCGCGAGATCCAGATCCAGATCCGTTTGCCTCGGTTGACTTTTCCCTCCGAACCCTAATTTTTATGCAATCTTTGACATACCATAACTCTTCATCTGTAGCTTCGATTCGTGCGTGTAGCATATCAAAATGTTTGTCTCGATGAGTACATCATTTCATCTCATTGAATGATTTTCATTTGAGCTCATCTTGATGCCCGAAATGCTATTGGAAGACGGCTATGTGATGATTATGCCAGATCTGTTTCAGCAAATGGCCTTTTGTCATTTTTGCCATGATTAATGTGTGCATGCTATGATCCTGAGCTCTACTTGTGTTTTGTTATATGCCATGATCTTTATAGGGGTGTATGCCATGTATTTTTGTGATCTTTTTGGTGACTAGCACAAGCATGCAAAGTAGCTTATTCAATGATGCTGATTTCAGGGACTTAGAATTTCACTAAGTCCTTGCCCTGTCATTATTTTTATGCCATATGTTCATGTTGTTTCCTAGTGATCCGTGCCTCTTTTGAGGATGACCAGTAAGGATGTTTTGTTAATATTGTGGTGCTCTATCCATCCATGTCTTTGTTTGAAATTATGGATCAACCTAGGTTGAGTCAATCGAGCTCTACTTTTGCTATAAAATGTTCCTCGCAGATTGTTAACTTGTTTAGCAATTTTGCCGAGGTTGTTGCTATTGATCCGTGCATGATATGTTGTTGTTCCTGCCATGTCTAGCTTCTATGACATGTCTTCTTGATGGGTGTATACTTAGTTTGTCATGCAATGCCTCGTAGTGAGTGCATCGAGTTCGTAAACATGCCTACTTGTTAATCTGTTTGCAAGCTCCACTTTTTCACTAAGTCTGAATCTGTTTATGTTTTTGCTATGTTCACATGCTTGCAAATGTATTTTCTTATCCCTTTTGGCTCGTGGTCACTAAGGGACTTTTGTTATATGCTTTGTGTAGCTTCATGCCATGCTTTGCCTTCCCATGTTATGTTCCTATAGCATGTAGTTATCGTGCTCTAAATATTGCTTCCTGATGATAAATTCCTGACTTGCTGTTAATTTCACCAAGTCTGAAACCTGTTATCATTTGCACTTTTGCCATGCTTGTTTGAACTTGCTATTGAGTGAATTAGCCATAGCTCAGTGTTCATCTTTTGTCAAGCATCATGATTGGATCTTTGCCATGTATTTTATTGTCATGTTGGAGTGCTGTAGCATGTTGTTCTTGTTGCATTCAGATGGCTACTTGTTGTTAATTGCAGACCGGTGCCATATTTGTTTTGCTTGCCATTTCCAAACCGTGCATCCGATTCCGGTGATCTTTATATCGATTTCAACCGAAATCAACTCAGATTTCTAGTGGCACTCTTGGATTTCCAAGTTGAGGCCATGTTCAATCATTCCTTTGCAAATCTTGCATATGCATCACATATCGCATCCCGCATATCATACCATGTTTGCATCATGTTGCTTGAGCATTGCACGTGGTTGATTGTGTTCCTTTTTGCCTGTTGTTCTTGCTAGAGCCGGGAGACGAGTTCGTGAACGAGGAGCCTGTTGAGTACACCTACGAGGATCAAGGCAACTCTGAGAACTTTGCAGGCAAGATGACCATACCCTCGAAATCACTTCTATCTTTGCTTGCTAGATGCTCGCTCTTTTGCTATGCCTATGCTACGATACCTACCACTTGCTTATCATGCCTCCCATATTGTCATGTCAAACCTCTAACCCACCTTGTCCTAGAAAACTGTTGTTTGGCTATGTTACCGCTTTGCTCAGCCCCTCTTATAGCGTTGCTAGTTGCAGGTGAAGATTGGAGACCGTTCCTTGTTGGAACATGTTTATTGTTGGGATATCATAATATTATCTTATTTATCTTAATGCACCTATATACTTGGTAAAGGGTGGAAGGCTCGGCCTTATGCCTGGTGTTTTGTTCCACTCTTGCCGCCCTAGTTTCCGTAATATCGGTGTTATGTTCCTGGATTTTGCGTTCCTTACACGATTGGGTTATAATGGGAACCCCTTGACACTTTGCCTTGAATAAAACTCCTCCAGCATGGCCCAACATTGGTTTTCCCATTCGCCACCTAGCCTCGTTTTGCCTTGGGTTCCGCGGACTCAAGGGTCATCTTTATTTAAACCCCCGGGCCAGTGCTCCTCTGAGTGTTGGTCCAACCTGTCACCTGCCGGTGGCCACCAGGGGCAACTCTGGGCTGGCCTACCGGAACCTTGGACAATCTGGTGTGCCCTGAGAATGAGATATGTGCAGCTCCTATCGGGATTTGTCGGAACATTCGGGTGGCTTTGCTGGTTTAGTTTTACCATTGTCGAGATGTCTTGTAACCGGGATGCCGAGTCTGATCGGATTGTCTTGGGAGAAGGAATATCCTTTGTTGACCGTGAGAGCTTGTGATGGGCTAAGTTGGGACTCCCCTGCAGGGATTTGAACTTTTGAAAGCCGTGCCCGCGGTTATGGGCAGATGGGAATTTGTTAATGTCCGGTTGTAGATAACCTGAAACTTAACTTAATTAAAATGCATCAACCGCGTGTGTAACCGTGATGGTCTCTTCTCGGCGGAGTCCGGGAAGTGAACACGGTGTTGGAGTAATGCTTGACGTAGGTTGTTCTAGGATCACTTCTTGATCATAGTTTATCGCTCGTGCCTTTGCCTTCTCTTCTCGCTCTCTTTTGCGCATATGTTAGCCACCAAATATGCTAGTCGCTTGCTGCAGCTCCACCTCATATCTTTGCCTTACCTATAAGCTTAAATAGTCTTGATCGCGAGGGTGTGAGATTGCTGAGTCCCCGTGACTCATAGATTACTTCTAAAACCAGATGCAAGGACCGATGATGCCGCTCCAGATGATTTGACCGAGCTCAAGTGGGAGTTCGATGAAGACTGTCATCGTTACTACGTGTCTTTCCCAGATGATCAGTAGTGGTGCCTAGTTGGGGCGATCGGAGACTTTGTCGCATTTGGGTGTTGATTTTATTCTGGTTCTGTAGTCGGACCTTGAGTGTATTGGATGAATGTAATGTCTTATTTATGTATTTGTGTGACGTGGCGAGTGTAAGCCAACTATGTACCTTTCCCCTTTATTTGTGTACATGGGTTGTTTGCAAAGATTACCTCACTTGCGACATTGCTTTCAATGCGGTTATGCCTCTAAGTCGTGCTTTGACACGTGGGAGATATAGCCGCATCGAGGGCATTACAAGTTGGTAATCAGAGCCTTCCCCGACTTTAGGAGCTCCCTGCTTGATCGAATCGTTGGCGTTGTTGAGTCTAGAAAAATGTTTTGAGTCATTTAGGATTATATATATCAGAGAGTTAGGAATTCTTTTTACTCCTCAGTCCCTTCGTCGCTCTGGTGAGGCATTCTGACGTAGAGTTTTGACTCTTCTCTTCTCAAATTTCACTAAAAAAATTTAGGATCACGCGGGTATCTTGGAATCGTTCCGATGGCTTTGTGACGAGAACATTGTTCTTGGTGCCTCTTGTCATTTAGGGGTTGTGGCAGTGTCCCAGGGGGTTGAGCTCCGAGGTGTTGTCGTCACAATTTTATCGTTGCAGTTCTGGAAAACCTGAGTTCCGCCGACATCGAAAATCTCTTTTATGCAGTTGTTGGTGAGATAACCTCGACGCCACCCAGTACTGGGGCGGGAGTTCGGGAGTATTGCCATAACTCATATAACGGATGCTTTTCGAAGGTTGAGGTAAATAATTTCCGAAGGTTTCTTGGTTATGTGTTGAAGGATGGATACAGCTGGATGTAGGATTTGCTAGCTTTGGGTGAGAAATTATGCTTCCCCTGTATCCCCAACACCTGATTGCATAACCGGAAAGGTTCGGGAGTTTCATAGGTGGGAATTCTTGTAGCTCTAGCATTTCTTTCGCAAATATTTGGTTTGGGATTGGGTAATCCTCACCAAGTATTTGTTCTTGTCCGTACCTTGTTGTCTTATTCTTCTACCTCTATCTAAGTGGCTTCTCAATTTATGGAAATGTGACCATTTCGATTGGAATTCATTCGTTCATTTTGTTCGGATGTGAAGACTATATGTGCAATTTCTATCCATTTGATTCAGCTTGAATATATGTCTGTCAAGATGCTAACGGATGTCACCCTCTTCAGGATGGCTCTTGCTAAGGGACAGAATCAGAATCAGGATCCGCCACGACCACCTCCACCTCCGGAGGCATGGCAAGCTGTGATGGCCGCTACCAATGCAAACAAGCAGCTGATCATGCAAATTCTACAAGAGCGCAACCAAGGCCATGGCAACAATTAGAATCAGTTTGCTACACTCAACCAGTTCCTTGCTAACCAGCCAAAGACCTTCAGCAACTGTGTCGAGGCCTCAGACGCTGATGATTGGCTTGTGGATATATGCAAGCATTTCGAGTGCAGTAACATCAGGCCTGAGGACTTTGTCAAGTTTGCCTCCTTCCAACTCAAAGACCAAGCTGCAGAATGGTTTCAGCAATACAATGATTCTAGAGGAGGCCGTGCGATTACCTGGGATGAATTCCGTCAAGACTTCAAAGCTCATCATATTCATCAGAGTGTGGTTGAGAGCAAGCGTGAGGAATTCCGCAACCTGAAGCAAGGCTCTTTGTCTGTTTACCAGTACAACATCATGTTTCAGAAGCTAGCTCGTTTCGCCAAGCAGGACGTCCCTGATGAGAAGAGCATGATTTATCAGTTCGGGGGTGGCCTCAGAGAAGATCTTCAACTTGCTCTCGTGCTTTTCGAGCCTAAGAAGAACGATGAGTTTTACAACATGGCAATGAAGCAAGAGGATGCCCAACTGAAGTGCGATGCTTCCAAGAAGCGAGTCAGAGATGTGACTTCTTGTTCCTCAACTATAGTGGTTTCTAATCAGCAAAAGTATTTGCTGCCTCCTCCTCCGTTCCGTCGGCCTTATCAGCAGAAGAACAAGAGTGGCAGTGGATCTTCCCACCCACCCAACCCTGGCTTTCAAAACAAGACTTCGTCTCAAGCTCCAAGATCAAGTGATCCGTATCACCGTCCGCTTTCAGAGGTCACGTGCAACAAGTGCCAACAGAAGGGTCACTATGCCAACAAATGCTTCAATCAGAGGCGTCTTCCTCCTCCTCCTATGAGATTTGCAAGTACAGCTGTGGTAAAGCATAACCCCAAGCACGCCAAGGTCAACTTGATGAATGAAGCTCAAGCAGAGGACTCGTCAGATGTCATCATGGGTAACCTTCCTGTTTACGATATTCCTGCAAAAGTTCTTTTTGACACTGGTGCATCGCATTGTTTCATCTCGAGACCATTTGCATCTAAGCATGAGTTGGCTTTGCAAGTTTTGCCTAGACCGATAGCAGTTGTCTCTCCGGGTAAACGCATGAACGCTAACTCCATGGTTCCGGATGTTACTATCACTTAAGGTGACTACAAGTTTCTGTCTTCTCCTACTGTTCTTGGTGCCTCGGATATTGATCTTATTCTTGGAATGGATTGGCTTTCTAAGCACAAGGCTCAGCTTGATTGTGCTGCCAGGCAGATTCAGTTGACTCATTCATGTGAGGATGTAATTGTCTTTGCCGCAAGGGATGATACCATTTGACTGTTTTCTCTCAACGAGAAGGGTGAGCTGGATGCCATCTCTAAAATCCCAGTCATTTGCGAATATCAAGACGTCTTTCCAGAAGAGCTTCCAGGAATGCCTCCGCGCCGGTCAGTGGAATTTGTCATCGATCTTGAGCCTGGCACAGAACCTGTTTGCAAACATCCTTACAAGCTTGGACCTGAAGAGTTGAAGGAGCTGAAGAAGCAACTCGATATTCAAGAGCGAATGGGTCTCATCCGACCTAGTTCTTCTCCATGGGGTTGTGGAGTTCTTTTTGTGGAGAAGAAGGATGGAACGGACCGACTTTGTGTCGACTACCGTCCATTGAACAAGAAGACTATAAAGAACAAGTACCCACTCCCTGTCAGGACCCCGACTCAATGCCACATCGATCTAATGTAACACCTCATATCACTTTGCGGCCTCACGCACGGTATTCCCACGGGTGTCGCCTTACCTTTGCCCGGGACCGTTTGCGCCTTTTGGCGCACGTATATGATAGTGTCGCTAGCATCCATATGATAAGGAGCCCGAGCTGACATGCCTAGTCGTAAACCCAAAGTGGCACAAACCTACAGGGACATGCATCCATGACCCAGCATCGAACGTGTCGGTCATCAGCGAGTGAATCCAGGCTGTAGCACTAGGCTAGCAGGACTCCGGTGAACCGGGCTGTAGCGGGCTAACAGGACTCCGGTATTCATCGCGTGACATTTCCCCGAAGGGACAGACACAGGAATGAAGAAGGACACATGCCGGCCAGCCTAAGTGTTCCGGAGCAGTAGCAAGCTACCATGGCTCAGTGGAAACACTAGGAGACATTTCCCGGTAAGAGAGGCTACTAAGGATAAACAACTAGATAGTCAGATCCCACACATACCAAGCATTTCAATAACATACACACAATATGCTTGATATGTGCAAATACAACATGGCATCACAACATGACTCTACAACTCAAGTATTTATTCATTAGGCTCCGAGGAGCGAGATATTACAAACATGGATCTCATGACCCAATATTCAGAGCATACAAGTCAAAGCACAAGCGGAAGCTATCATGTCTGAGTACAGACATCTATAAATGGAAAAAGGCTGAGAAGCCTGACTATCTACCAGATCCTGCCGAGGGCACAAGATCGTAGCTGAGGTAACAAGCTAAACATCGAAGTCCACGCGGAACTACTAGCGAGACCGAAGTCTCTCTGCAAAAACATAAAATAGGCAAACGTGAGTACAAATGTACCCAGCAAGACTTACATCAGAACTAACTACATATGCATCATTATCAACAAAGGGATGGTGGGGGTTTAACTGCAGCAAGCCAGCTTTGACTCGGTGGCTATCCTGAACTATGACTGCAAGTAACTCTTTTGAGGTGGCGCACACGAGTCCACATATTCACCATATCAATACACCACTATGGATCCGCTCCCGTCTCCCTACGAGAACGCCATCCATAGCACTCACGCTTATCTTGCGTATTTTAGGGTATCCACTTTCACTTGTCTATGAACTGATATAAGCAACCCAGAAGTCCTTTACCGCGGACACGGCTATTCGAATAGATGATGTTAACCCTGCAGGGGTGTACTTCTTCATACATGTTTCCACCACTTAGCGTCTGCACACGACATGTGCTCGGCAGACTTCAAGCGAAAGCCGACGTGGGTGTAGACCACGACCTACCTAAACACCTAAGTCTCTAGTCCAGGTTTATCGCCTATCCAGGTTCCATCCGCAGGGAGTCCGGCCGAGGTTTCCCATACGGCCCCGAATGATGTGTACAGGGTTCCCGAGATACCTAACGGGTATTCGGTACACCGTGCCACGTACCTATCGCATCACAGCCCACCCCGCGGGTCAGCGCTGTCCACGGCCTCTAGTAAGCTACAAACACCAGAAACTACTTGCAACTCCTGGACAGAGGACTAGGGTGAATAAGAAGTCGAGCGGGGTCATATTTCAGGGCCCAATGCATGGTAGTAGCTGAAATCATGGATCACAAACACAGAACTCAGTTCCTGAGGACGGCTTCAATGAGACAACCCACCATGTACTCCTACATGGCTTCTCACCGTTACCTTTTACCAAATCGTGTTCACACACTTAGCTCACACACAGTAGGACATGTTCACACACCTCTGATTCATTCCCGATGAATCAGACCTGACTCAACTCTAAGCAGTAGCAGGCATGACAAACAAACATGAATGAGTAGGCACAACAGGGCTCAAACAACTCCTACTCATACTAGTGGGTTTCATCTATTTACTGTGGCAATGACAGGTCATGCAGAGGATAAAGGGGTTCAGCTACCGCAGCAAGTAACAAATGACTCGTTGTTGTTCTAATGTAGTAAAAGAGAGCAGGGTGAGAGAGTAGGATTGTATCGGAATGAACAAGGGGGTTTTGCTTGCCTGGCACTTCTGAAGATAACATTCAGTCTTCATCAGTGTCAACGATCACATCATCGGTACAGCGTCTACCGAGGGGGAACAACACCGGCAAACACAGAAGAAACACGATCAATGCAATGCACAGTATGATGCATGCTATGACATGGCAATATGAATGTGTTTTGGGCTAATGCATCTAGCAACAAGTTAAATGGGGTTGGTTTGAATACAAGATTCAAATTCAAACTCCATATGTGAGAGTTTAAATGCCATTTATTTGTTTTGTCCAAAACAGCGGACAAACATTGTTCAAACATGCATGAAAATGGTACAGATGGATTCCTTGAATTTTTCTGATAATTTTTCATATATAATTTGTTTGATTTGGAGTCACGGTTGAATTACTATGATTTTTAGAAGTTTTAGCTATTTTCTAAAATAAATAAATCGTTTAGATTTATTTAAAATCCAGAAAAGGGTTTACTGCATCAGCATGACGTTGGCATGACGTCAGCAGGTCAACAGGGGCTGGTCCGGGTCAAACCTGACCAGCGGGGTCCACACGTCAGTGACACAAGTGACTAACAGAGTTAATTAATTCTAACTAATCAAATTAATAGCCACGGGGCCCACTGTCAGTGTCAGCAGGGGTAATTAGTCCTAAACTAATCTTGTCAGGTGCAGGGCCCACGCGTGTTAATCCCAGGGAGGTCAAACCTCTGGTCAGCGGGGTCAAACCCGCCGGTGACTCGACGCCGGCGAGGCCAGACACGGCGGCGAGGCTCGGATTTGGTCCTCCGTCGACCAAATCGATGGCGGAGATGCGCTACGCGTAGCTGGGGAGCTCGCGCATCGAGTGGTGGTGGCGGTTGGGCTCGGGATGGTCGGAAAAGACGCCGGCGACGACGTTGGCGGCCGCCGGAGCTCGGGCGAGCTTAGGGTCGTCGCTAGGAGGCACGGCAGGAGGAGCTGGTGGTGGCTACGGGCTACTGAGGTTGCGGTGAGCACGACGGTGGGCTCGGGAGCGAGCTGCGGTGGCTGTGGCCACGGCCACGCCATGGCCGGCGGCGAGAAGCTCTCGGCCGCGGTGGTTAGCACGGCTACAGCGGCCTTACAGGGCAAAGGAGAGGGGAAATCGGTTCAGGGGCTCACGGGGATCATGCAGGGAGGGTCAGCGAGCTCGGGGAAGCACGAACGGCGGCGAATCGATGATGAGGTTGACGACGGCCGAAGGTTGAAGATGAGCTTGAGGGCGACGCTGCAGGGCTTCCGGAGGGCCGTGGATCGGTGGGGAGGAAGAGGGGGTCGAGGCGGAGCTCCTGAGCCCAGCGGCAGGGCGAGGGGTGGTCGGTGGCCGCGAGGGAGCTCGTCGGCGGCGACGGCTGTGTTCGGGCGAGTGAGAGAGAGGAAGCAGAGGAGAGGAGGGCCACGGGGAGAGTGATAGAGAGGTCGAGGGGGTTCGGCATCTCCGTGGCGTCGTCTAGACGCATCGGAGAGGGGCCAGGCAGGCAGGGAGGGAGGAGGTGGCCGGCGCGGGGCGGGCACGCGCCTCCGTCCTTCTGGCGAGGGAGGAAGACGACACGGAGGAGGCGGTGATGGGCTGGGCCGGTTGGTGGGCGCCAGGTAAGTCCAGGTGGGTTCTCTCTCTCTTTCTTTCTCTTTTCTATTTTCTGCAATTGGTTTTGATTTGATTTAAAATATCAAATCATTTTTCTAAAACTTTCTGTAAATTGTATGTGAGCTCAGGAACTAGTCCAAGGTCACAAGCAACTTACAAAAATATTTGAACTTTATTTCTTATATAATAGAAATAAATTCAACTCAAATATGTCATTGGTTTAAGTCAAAGGCCCAAAAATAAATAATTCTGTGATTCCAAAAATATTGGTTTGAATTTTACCTCTTACCAATATTTTCACAGAGTAACAGGAACATTTCTTTGGACTCATTTGATGAGATTTAAATGTTGGTTATTTTTAGAGGTCTTCTGAGGCTTTTGAAAATTCCTCAATTCAAATTTCATTTGAATTAAAACATGATGCTCACATGAGGGTCTAGCCTAGTGCATAACAGGACCAGGGATGTGACAACTCACCCCCACTAAACAAAAATCTCGTCCCGAGATTCAAACATAGGGGAGGGTGAAGGGGGAACGCAAACTAGCACAATCTTCACGATCCAGGTTGCACTCCAAATGAACATTGATTCAAACACCATCTTTGACTCGAAGTCTTCCTCTGAGAACTCCAACTAACATGACAACGAGAGGAAAGGAAAGACCCTAAAAGAATTGTTCTTCTCGAAGGTCGAACAACTCAGGATTAACCCACGGAATGAGACATAGCAACATCTCTCGAGCTGAGAGACGAAGCACACATCCATAGGAATGGGGTGAAGCAGATGACGAAGGTTCACTAGGTAGACAACAATTTCACGCTTAAGAAGGTGGTAATCGGTTGTCAACGCAGCGAGGAGTTGGGTTGCCATGATACCATATCGAGACACCTGAGGGATGGTGACTCGTAGATATATATTCCCCATAAGTGGCAAAAAGAATTACCTTTGATATAGAGATCATTGAGACTCTCCATATCAGCCTAGGGCAAATCACAATCGATCATTTGGAGGAGTTCGGTGGAATGACATTCCGGGCCAGAATGGATGATGTGGATTACCTTGTTGAAGACAACACAAGGGATGATTTTAGTAACTGGGGGGGAAGCTCAACAATATAGAGTGAGTCCACTGTTTTGAAAAGTTATATCATAACCGAGGAAACTGAGAGCATCCCAGTTAGTGTCGATGATAACACCTAGCGCTTGTACATGCTCTCAAGAACTTGAGCATTTCCATATTCATCAGGGTTTACCAATCTCCGTGTCAAGGATCCTGGCAACACAACATACTACCATGATGAATAATGATGGATGATGCAGATGCAAAGGAAGATAACACCTTCTCAGGTTTTACCTTAGCGAGGCTAAGGAAACAAAATCTGGATGATCGACCGAGAGACATTTGACACTCCGCTTCTAATGTTCTCCTTGATGTACTAGCGTATCCCATTCCTTGAAATGGTCTGGTATCTAGAACATCAAGTAAAGGTCGGACTTCGGAAACACAAAAATCATAAGGCATAACTAGGGAGTAAATCCTACGAAGTCCTTATGGGGAGGTGGCCAACTTCTTCAATCAAGATACTACAATAATAGGTCTTCCGGCAGGGTGTGTTGGCCATGACATCCACTTTACCGGTTACAGAGTGACCAATATTATAATCCTTGGAAAACATTCCAACCATCATATCTGCCTGAGATTCAGATCCGGTTGGTGTCAGAATATTCTAGACTCATCGAGTCTAGAAAGTAAAATGAAAGTTTGCAACACAAATCGATGAGATAACGTTGCGAGATTCTCGGGGAGTGAACTATGGTAGTAAGCTCCAAAACATGAGCTGGTACTGCTACACACATGTGAACACGCTGTCCCAGACAAGCATGACCACGTGGTAGTCTTATAATAAAACACTACCGAGTTCAGGTGGGGAAACCATCAACAAGGATATCGAAGTCCTTGCATAAGGCATGCTCTTAAGAAGGAACTTCTTCTCCTTGAACAAATCAATCGGTGGCTTGGTGTGCTCGGGACACATATGGAATGAAGGTTGCAAGTCTCCAGACCACAGAATACTTCGCACGTATGCATGACTGACTTGGGATGATTCCAGAGGAAGCAACATTGACTTTCTCGAATCCACGGCGGCAACTTGCTCCAAGTGCACATGAATTAGAGGAAGTCACTCCTTTCATCCCAACATATACCTCATGAGCGGAACACGAAGATAATGCTTACACAAGTTTCCAACGCTAGCCTGATGTGCATCATGAATTATGGAGGAGATAAAATGTTGCTGATGGGCTCAACAACAACTCATCAGAATTTCCATATCACTGGAATTCTGCCATTATGTGAACAAGGTGATAGTATTGGTCAGACCAAAAGATGGAATGGTGTATGCTCGAGGGATCAACCACGAGTAAGACAACATTACGAACATCGTTGGTTTCTGATTTGACTTGACGATAGCCCATACTCAAATCCACGTTTTGTCAAGACAATAAATCCAACAACTGATCACGAGGACCAATCGATGGAGATATCATCCTTCTTCAACACACACACACACACACAAGAAGATATCCCTTAACATGAACTAAGTCAGACAAGCTTTTATCTCCCAACTCTCCAAGTTGTTGTCTAGCTCAACCAACTAGCTCAGGAATATCCAACACAGATTCTTGGAGAAGGAGTGATTTATAAGAAAACCAACTTGGTCACGAACTCAACATAGCGGCCAGGTGACAACCTGGTAATACTTCCGAGAAGATATTCGGAAAATCACGAACCACCGATATGTTAGTAAGCTCGAGAACAATCTCGCTTTCCAGAGCAAGACGATATGATCAAATAAGCAAGGATTGGCACTATCCTAACTCATTGATCAGAGAGTGCACCAGAAATAAGGACTAGGTAGCACAATCAACCTTAGGGTGACGATTCAATAATCAACACGCTAAGAATGAGGTTATCGTCAATTTAACTACCAAGCAACGGAGTTGCTAGGAGTATTGATTTCACACACCATGATTCACTTGTCGGCATTCTGGTTACCATAGCACATGAACCGAGGAATGAACAATGATGGCAAGAAGTATCACTGTACCAAGAGTTCATAGGATGGTGTGCAGTTCCTATAATAATCCCGATATAAAAGATGGTAATACTCCAAGGTAGAACAGAACAAAAGCTGGATTAGCAATTTGATCTGCGGAGCACAACTTCTTTGACCCAACCCTGGATATGGGTCAGGTTCTGGAGTTTGTTTCTCCTAGTCATTCCAGAATAGAATGGCTTGACGGACCACAAGAATAATAGGCATCGATGAACGAATGCATACATACTCTTGACTATCAATTGATAGATGACGGTCAGAAGACAACTAAAGGGGGACAACTCAAAGGAACATATGTTTTTCTGAGTTGTGGATGCATGGACTAGCATGTCGAACCTAGTTCAACATGTTTCTTTCGGATAACCCATGCAAAAAGGTAGAACTGGCAGAGTCACGATTTATGAATGGAGAACTCCTCAAGAGTACTCTGATTGTGATCTTTTGGTTCAAATAACTTCTGCCTGAATGGTTCATGGTATTTGGAAGAAGGAAATACCACGGACCTCGAGGACTATCGCAAGGTTACCATTAACCTAAAGGAACTAGCAAACACTATCAACATGAAGTAAGTAGAGTGAATCTCGGGTTCAAGAACCCAGGAATAGAATACCTACTACTAAGTAGCATCACGGGATGCTTCCGAGAATAAAGGCCAGAGGCATCACAGTGGGACGCAAATCATGGCTAGATTACTAGATGATCCCCTAGGACACCTAGGGTCATAATAATAATTCCAACATATATGTCGAGGCAATAAATTACCTCAACGCACCGGTTAGTGTGCTTATTCTGACCATAAAGGACATCGGAAACGGAAAGAAAGGATTTGCAAATGCATCAGACTATTTAGAAACCTGGGATGACTCGGACGGCATAACGGCTGTAAATGCTCAGAAAAGATTTGAGACATTCACAAAAATGGTGGCATAACCACTCGAAAGCATAATATCAAGGTTTCGAGATCAATAGTTAACGTACGGAAGTAGTAGAAACTGAACAGAGGCTTAAGTCCAACAATTCTATAAGTCTACGGATTAGTAACACGTGATCCTGACAGAAAGAAGAGATAGCCTAGTTCTTAATCCCCGTAGAAGAGAAGATGATGACTCAGATCAGAAGGCCATGAGGTATAAGGAGTAAAAGAGCCTTACGTTTCAACCCACAATCAATTCCCCTACGTATAACTAAAGAATTTCTAGACTCGACTTTGACCAGTTTGGCTTGGTAATCCTACAGGCAGTCAAGCTCTGATACCAACGCTGTCAGGACCCGATTCAATGCCACATCGATCTAGCATGTAACACCTCATATCACTTTGCGGCCTCACGCACGGTATTCCCACGGGTGTCGCCTTACCTTTGCCCGGGACCGTTTGCGCCTTTTGGCACACGTATATGATAGTGTCGCTAGCATCCATATGATAAGGAGCCCGGGCTGACATCGCTAGTCATAAACCCAAAGTGGCACAAACCTACAGGGACAGGCATCCATGACCCAGCATCGAATGTGTCGGTCATCAGCGAGTGAATCCAGGCTGTAGCACTAGGCTAGCAGGACTCCGGTGAACCGGGCTGTAGCGGGCTAACAGGACTCCGGTATTCATCGCGTGACATTTCCCCGAAGGGACAGACACAGGAACGAAGAAGGACACATGCCGGCCAGCCTAAGTGTTCCGGAGCAGTAGCAAGCTACCATGGCTCAGTGGAAACACTAGGAGACATTTCCCGGTAAGAGAGGCTACTAAGGATAAACAACTAGATAGTCAGATCCCACACATACCAAGCATTTCAATAACATACACACAATATGCTCGATATGTGCAAATACAACATGGCATCACAACATGACTCTACAACTCAAGTATTTATTCATTAGGCTCCGAGGAGCGAGATATTACAAACATGGATCTCATGACCCAATATTCAGAGCATACAAGTCAAAGCACAAGCGGAAGCTATCATGTCTGAGTACAGACATCTATAAATGGAAAAAGGCTGAGAAGCCTGACTATCTACCAGATCCTGCCGAGGGCACAAGATCGTAGCTGAGGTAACAAGCTAAACATCGAAGTCCACGCGGAACTACTAGCGAGACCGAAGTCTCTCTGCAAAAACATAAAATAGGCAAACGTGAGTACAAATGTACCCAGCAAGACTTACATCAGAACTAACTACATATGCATCATTATCAACAAAGGGATGGTGGGGGTTTAACTGCAGCAAGCCAGCTTTGACTCGGTGGCTATCCTGAACTA
>NC_041386.1:319785167-319841550 GCF_002162155.2 Triticum dicoccoides | reverse complement strand
AGTAAGCTACAAACACCAGAAACTACTTGCAACTCCTGGACAGAGGACTAGGGTGAATAAGAAGTCGAGCGGGGTCATATTTCAGGGCCCAATGCATGGTAGTAGCTGAAATCATGGATCACAAACACAGAACTCAGTTCCTGAGGACGGCTTCAATGAGACAACCCACCATGTACTCCTACATGGCTTCTCACCGTTACCTTTTACCAAATCGTGTTCACACACTTAGCTCACACACAGTAGGACATGTTCACACACCTCTGATTCATTCCCGATGAATCAGACCTGACTCAACTCTAAGCAGTAGCAGGCATGACAAACAAACATGAATGAGTAGGCACAACAGGGCTCAAACAACTCCTACTCATACTAGTGGGTTTCATCTATTTACTGTGGCAATGACAGGTCATGCAGAGGATAAAGGGGTTCAGCTACCGCAGCAAGTAACAAATGACTCGTTGTTGTTCTAATGCAGTAAAAGAGAGCAGGGTGAGAGAGTAGGATTGTATCGGAATGAACAAGGGGGTTTTGCTTGCCTGGCACTTCTGAAGATAACATTCAGTCTTCATCAGTGTCAACGATCACATCATCGGTACAGCGTCTACCGAGGGGGAACAACACCGGCAAACACAGAAGAAACACGATCAATGCAATGCACAGTATGATGCATGCTATGACATGGCAATATGAATGTGTTTTGGGCTAATGCATCTAGCAACAAGTTAAATGGGGTTGGTTTGAATACAAGATTCAAATTCAAACTCCATATGTGAGAGTTTAAATGCCATTTATTTGTTTCGTCCAAAACAGAGGACAAACATTGCTCAAACATGCATGAAAATGGTACAGATGGATTCCTTGAATTTTTCTGATAATTTTTCATATATAAATTGTTTGATTTGGAGTCACGGTTGAATTACTATGATTTTTAGAAGTTTTAGCTATTTTCTGAAATAAATAAATCGTTTAGATTTATTTAAAATCCAAAAAAGGGTTTACTGCGTCAGCATGACGTTGGCATGACGTCAGCAGGTCAACAGGGGCTGGTCCGGGTCAAACCTGACCAGCGGGGTCCACACGTCAGTGACACAAGTGACTAACAGAGTTAACTAATTCTAACTAATCAAATTAATAGCCACGGGGCCCACTGTCAGTGTCAGCAGGGGTAATTAGTCCTAAACTAATCTTGTCAGGTGCAGGGCCCACGCGTGTTAATCCCAGGGAGGTCAAACCTCTGGTCAGCGGGGTCAAACCCGCCGGCGACTCGACGCCGGCGAGGCCAGACACGGCGGCGAGGCTCGGATTTGGTCCTCCGTCGACCAAATCGACGGCGAAGATGCACTACGCGTAGCTGGGGAGCTCGCGCATCGAGTGGTGGTGGCGGTTGGGCTCGGGATGGTCGGAAAAGACGCCGGCGACGACGTTGGCGGCTGCCGGAGCTCGGGCGAGCTCGGGGTCATCGCTAGGAGGCACGGCAGGAGGAGCTGGTGGTGGCTACGGGCTACTGAGGTTGCGGTGAGCACGACGGTGGGCTCGGGAGCGAGCTGCGGTGGCTGTGGCCACGGCCACGCCATGGCCGGCGGCGAGAAGCTCTCGGCCGCGGTGGTTAGCACGGCTACAGCGGCCTTACAGGGCAAAGGAGAGGGGAAATCGGTTCAGGGGCTCACGGGGATCATGCAGGGAGGGTCAGCGAGCTCGGGGAAGCACGAACGGTGGCGAATCGATGATGAGGTTGACAGCGGCCGAAGGTTGAAGATGAGCTTGAGGGCGACGCTGCAGGGCTTCCGGAGGGCCGTGGATCGATGGGGAGGAAGAGGGGGTCGAGGCGGAGCTCCTGAGCCCAGCGGCAGGGCGAGGGGTGGCCGGTGGCCGCGAGGGAGCTCGTCGGCGGCGACGGCTGCGTTCGGGCGAGTGAGAGAGAGGAAGCGGAGGAGAGGAGGGCCACGGGGAGAGTGATAGAGAGGTCGAGGGGGTTCGGCATCTCCGTGGCGTCGTCTAGACGCATCGGAGAGGGGCCAGGCAGGCAGGGAGGGAGGAGGTGGCCGGCGCGTGGCGGGCACGCGCCTCCGTCCTTCTGGCGAGGGAGGAAGACGACACGGAGGAGGTGGTGATGGGCTGGGCCGGTTGGTGGGCGCCAGGTAAGTCCAGGTGGGTTCTCTCTCTCTTTCTTTCTCTTTTCTATTTTCTGCAATTGGTTTTGATTTGATTTAAAATATCAAATCATTTTTCTAAAACTTTCTGTAAATTGTATGTGAGCTCAGGAACTAGTCCAAGGTCACAGGCAACTTACAAAAATATTTGAACTTTATTTCTTATATAATAGAAATAAATTCAACTCAAATATGTCATTGGTTTAAGTCAAAGGCCCAAAAATAAATAATTCTGTGATTCCAAAAATATTGGTTTGAATTTTATCTCTTACCAATATTTTCACAGAGTAACAGGAACATTTCTTTGGACTCATTTGATGAGATTTAAATGTTGGTTATTTTTAGAGGTCTTCTGAGGCTTTTGAAAATTCCTCAATTCAAATTTCATTTGAATTAAAACATGATGCTCACATGAGGGTCTAGCCTAGTGCATAACAGGACCAGGGATGTGACACTCCCCATCATCAATGAGCTGTTTGAACAACTCAAGGGTGCTCAAGTACTCTCCAAGCTTGATCTCTGTATGGGCTATCATCAGATTCGCATTCGTGAGCAAGATATTCCTAAGACAGCATTCAGAACAAGCTATGGTTCATATGAATACACCGTCATGTCTTTTGGCCACGTCAACGCTCCGCCAACATTCTCTCGCATGATGAACTTCATCTTCAACCCCTACACAAATGACTTCGTCTTGGTCTACCTCGATGACATTTTGGTCTTTTCCAAGAACAAGGAAGATCATGCCAAGCACTTGCGTTTGGTGTTGGATAAGCTCAGAGAACATCAGTTCTACGCCAAGTTTTCAAAGTGTGAGTTTTGGCTCGATGAGGTTCTCTACCTTGGGCATATCATTTCTTCCAAGGGCATAGCGGTGAATCCTGAGAAGGTGTCTGCAATTGTGAATTGGGAACCACCTCAGAATGTGAAGCAACTCCGCAGCTTCCTTGGTCTCGCAAGCTATTGTCGAAGGTTCATTGAGAACTTTTCAAAGATCGCGAAGCCTCTTTCCAACCTTCTCCAGAAGCACGTGAAGTACGTTTGGTCTCCTGAATGTGACATCGCTTTCAACACCCTGAAAGAGAAGTTAGTCACTGCTCCAGTTCTGACTCCTCCTGATGAATCCAAACCGTTTGAGATCTTCTGTGATGCTTCTCTTCAAGGTCTTGGTGTAGTGTTGATGCAAGAGAAGAAATTGTGGCCTATACCTCTCGCTAGTTGGAGCCCAATGAAAAGAACTACCCCACTCATGACCTCGAGTTGGCAGCAGTTGTGCATGCTCTTTTAACTTGGAGACATCTCTTATTGGGAAGAAAAGTGGACATCTTCATTGACCACAAGAGTCTCAAGTACATCTTCACTCAGCCAAATCTCAACCTCAGGCAGACTCATTGGGTCAAAATGATTCAAGAGCATAATCCGAGTATCGAATATACTCCAGGAAAGGCCAATGTAATTGCTGATGCATTAGGCAGGAAGGCTTACTGCAATAGTCTGATTATCAAGCCTTACCAACCCGAGCTTTGTGAAGCTTTCCGCAAACTGAATCTGCAAGTTGTTCCTCAAGGTTTCCTCGCCAACCTCCAAGTCTCTCCTACTTTGGAAGATCAATTCGCGAGGCTCAACTTCCTGATGCTATGGTGAAGAAGGTGAAGATTGGGATCGCCAAGAGTCAACCCAAGTACAAGTGCTATCGCCTTGATGATAAGGATACTCTATTCTTCGAGGATCGCATTGTTGTGCCTAAAGGTGACCTTCGTAAAGTCATTATGAACGAAGCTCACAATTCACTCCTCTCTATCCACCCTGGAAGAACAAAGATGTACCATGACCTCAAGCAGTCATATTGGTGGACTCGAATGAAGCGCGAGATTGCTTAGTTCGTGAATGAATGTGATATCTGCAGAAGAGTGAAGGCAGAACACCAACGACCAGCTTGTCTCCTCCAACCTCTTGCCATTCCAGAATAGAAGTTTGACCACATTGAGATGGACTTCGTGACTGGATTTCCAAAGTCCAAGCGTGGCAATGATGCTATCTTCGTTGTCATCGACAAACTCACTAAAGTGGCTCATTGCCTTCCTATCAAAGAATCTATCACATCAGCTCAATTGGCAGAGCTATATACCTCCCGAATTGTCTCTCTGCACGGCATTCCGTAGTTGATATCTTCAGATCATGTCAGCATCTTCACCTCCAAGTTTTGGGATTCTTTTCAGAAGGCCATGGGCACCAACATTCGCTTCAGCACAGCTTTTCATCCCCAAACTAGTGGCCAAGTCGAGCGAGTAAATCAGATTCTTGAAGATATGCTCAGGGCTTGCGTCATCTATTTCGGTATGAAGTGGGAAGATTGTCTTCCATATGTCGAGTTGTCCTACAACAACAGCTTTCAAGCGAGTTTGGGCAAGGCCCCATTTGAAATCATCTATGGCAGGAAGTGTCGTACTCCTCTTAACTGGTCAGAGACTGGTGAACGTCAACTTCTTGGTAATGACTTGATCACAGAGGCAGAAGAGATGTGCAAAGTCATTCGTGATAATCTCAAAGCCGCACAATCGCGCCAGAAGAGTTACTATGATAGCAAGCATCGTGACTTGGCTTTCGAGATCGGAGACCATGTTTACCTCCGCGTCTCTGCAATGAAAGGTACTCATCGCTTCGGTATCAAAGGGAAGCTTGCCCCTAGATACGTGGGTCCTTTCAAGATCGTCAGCAAGAGAGGTGATCTCGCCTATCGACTTGAGCTTCCCTCCAACTTTGCAAACGTGCACGACGTGTTTCACGTGTCTCAACTCCGCAAGTGTTTCAAGACTCCTGACCGCACCGTCAACTTCGAAGACATTGATCTCCAAGAAGACCTGTCTTATCATGAGCACCTAGTCGCTATTCTTGAAGAAACTGAGCGCAAGACTCGCAACAACTCTATCAAATTCCTCAAAGTCAAGTGGTCACATCATTCCGACCATGAAGCCACCTGGGAACGCGAGGATCACCTCCGTTCTGAGTACCCGGAGTTTTTCCAGTCCTATATCTCGGGACGAGATCCTTTCATAGTGGTGGAGTGTTGTAACACCCCGGATCTAATTTACCTTAATTGTATTCCAACTCTTGCCGTTTCCGGCACTAAGTTATTTTGTTTCATCGTTGTCGGGTTTTTGTCTCCATGTGTTGTTGTCTTTGTCATGCATCTCATATCATGTCATCATGTGCTTTGCATTTGCATACGTGTCCGACTCATGCATCCGAGCATTTTCCCCGTTTCCGTTTTGCATTCCGGCGCTCCTATCTCCTCCGGTGGTCCTTTCTACCTCTTTTCGTGTGTGGGGGTTAAACGTTTTCGGATTGGACCGAGACAGATCGTGCGGCCTTGGTTTACTACCGATAGACCACCTGTCAAGTTTCGTACCATTTGGACTTCGTTTGATACTCCAACGGTTAACCGAGGGACCGAAAAGGCGTCGTGTGTGTTGCAACCCAACACCCTTCCAAAGTGGCCCAAAACCCACGTAAACCCCTTCCTTCATCTAGAGTGTTCGATCACGATCGCGTGGCCGCAAACCGCACCTCATTTGGAGCTCCCTAGCTCCTCCTACCCCTATAAATAGGTCCTTCCCCGAATTTTCGGATCCCTTCCCCGAAACCCTAGCCCCCTTCGTCCTTCGCGTGCCAGACAACGTCCGCCAGCGCCGAACGTGTCCGACTGCACCGCGCCGCCGCCCCGCACCAGTGGAACCACACCACGTGGCGCGCCAGGAGCTTCCCCGCCGCCAGCCCGCTCGGCCCGAGCCGGGCCCTCCTCACCACGCAGCCGAACCGCGTCCCGCGCGCGACGCCGCCGCCTACCTTCCTCGCGCCGCCGCCCGGAGAACGCGCCGGCCACCGCGGCGCCATTGTCGGCCGCCACCGCACCTACCCTCGCCGGCCGGACCTCGCGGCGCAACCACCGGCCGCCCTCGTCTCCGCCACGCCGCCGGCTAGCCGCGCCACCACCGGCCAACCTCGTCCCCGCAGCTCCCTCCGGCCACCTCCGCTCGACGATGCCGACAAGCACTCCGGCGAGCAATGTTCCAGCCGCCTCGGTTCGCATGCCGCGAGATCCAGATCCAGATCCGTTTGCCTCAGTTGACTATTCCCTCTGAACCTTAATTTTTATGCAATCTTTGACATGCCATAACTCTGCATCCGTAGCTCCGATTCGTGCTTGTAGCATATCAAAATGTTCGCCTCGACGAGTAAATCATTTCATCTCACTGCCTCATTTTCATTTGAGCTCATCTTGATGCCAGAAATGCAGTTGGAAGACGGCTATGTGATGATTATGTTAGATTTGTTTCAGCAAATGGTCTTTTGTCATTTTTGCCATGATTAATGTGTGCATGCTATGATCCTGAGCTCTACATGTGTTTTGTTATATGCCATGCCATCTTTACAGGGGTGTATGCCATGTATTTTTGTGATCTTTGTGGTGACTAGCACAAGCATGCAAAGTAGTTTACTCAATGATGCTGATTTCAGGGACTTAGAATTTCACTAAGTCCTTGCCCTGTCATTATTTTTATGCCATATGTTCATGTTGTTTCCTAGTGATTCGTGCCTCTTTTGAGGACGATAAGTAAGGATGTTTTATTAATATTGTGGTGCTCTATCCATCCATGTCTTTTTTTGCAATTATGGAGCACCCTAGCTTGAGTCAATCAAGCTCTACTTTTGCTATAAAATGTTCCCGGCAGATTGCTAACTTGTTTAGCGATTTTGCCGAGGTTGTTGATAATATTGATCCGTGCGTGCTATGTTGTTGTTCCTACCATGTCTAGCTTCCATGCCATGTCTTCTTGATGGGTGTATGCTTAGTTTGTCATGCAATGCCTCGTAGTGAGTGCATCGGGTTCGTAAACATGCCTACTTGTTAATCTGTTTGCATGCTCCACTTTTTCACTAAGTCTGAATCTGTTTATATATTTGCTATGTTCACATGCTTGCAAATGTATTTTCTGATCCCTTTTGGCTCATGGTCACTAAGGGACTTTCGTTATATGCTTTGAGTAGCTTCATGCCATGCCTTTCCTTGCCATTTATATTCCTGTAGAATGTAGGTATCGTGCTCTAAACATTGCTTCCTGATAATAAATTCCTAACTTGCTGTTAATTTCACCAAGTTTGAAACCTGTTATCATTTGCACTTTTGCCATGCTTGTTTGAACTTGCTATTGAGTGAATTAGTAGTAGCTCAGTGTTCATCTTTTGTCAAGCATCATGAGTGGATCCCTGCCATGTATTTTGTTGTCATGTTGGAGTGCTGTAGCATGTTGTTCTTGTTGCATTTAGATGGCTACTTGCTGTTAATCGCAGACCGGTGCCATATTTGTTTTGCTTGTCATTTCTAAACCGTGTATCCGATTCCGGTGATCTTTATATCAATTTCGACCAAAATCAACTCACCTTTCCAATAGCACTCTTAGATTTCCAAGTTGAGGGCAGGTTCAATCATTACTTTGCAAATCTTGCATATGCATCACACATCGCATCCCGCATATCATACCATGTTTGCATCATGTTGCTTGAGCATTGCACGTGGTTGATTGTGTTCCTTTTTGCTTGTTGTTCTTGCTTGGGTAGAGCCGGGAGACGAGTTCGCGAACGAGGAGCCCATTGAGTACGCCTACGAGGATCAAGGCAACTCTGAGAACTTTGCAGGCAAGATGACCATACCCTCGAAATCACTTCTATCTTTGCTTGCTAGATGCTCGCTCTTTTGCTATGACTATGCTACGATACCTACCACTTGCTTATCATGCCTCCCATATTGCCATGTCAAACCTCTAAACCACCTTGTCCTAGCAAACCGTTGTTTGGCTATGTTACTGCTTTGCTCAGCCCCTTTTATAGCGTTGCTAGTTGCAGGTGAAGATTGGAGGCCGTTCCTTGTTGGAACATGTTTATTGTTGGGATAGCATAATATTATCTTGTTTACCTTAATGCAACTATATACTTGGTAAAGGGTGGAAGGCTCGGCCTTATGCCTGGTGTTTTGTTCCACTCTTGCCACCCTAGTTTCCGTCATATCGGTGTTATGTTCCCGGATTTTGCGTTCCTTACACGGTTGGGTTATAATGGGAACCCCTTGACACTTCGCCTTGAATAAAAGTCCTCCAGCATGGTCCAACATTGGTTTTACCATTCGCCACGTAGCCTCTTTTTCCCTTGGGTTCCACGGACTCAAGGGTCATCTTTATTTAAACCCCCGGGCTAGTGCTCCTCTGAGTGTTGGTCCAACCTGTCAGCTGCTGGTGGCCACCTGGGGTAACTCTGGGCTGGCCTACCGGAACCTTGGACAATCCGGTGTGCCCTGAGAACGAGATATGTGCAGCTCCTATTGGGATTTGTCGGCACATTCGGGTGGCTTTGCTGGTTTAGTTTTACCATTGTCGAGATGTCTTGTAACCGGGGTGCCGAGTCTGATCGGATTGTCTTGGGAGAAGGAATATCCTTCGTTGACCGTGAGAGCTTGTGATGGGCTAAGTTGGGACTCCCCTGCAGGGATTTGAACTTTTGAAAGCCGTGCCCGCGGTTATGGGCAGATGTGATTTGTTAATGTCCGATTGTAGATAACCTGAAACTTAACTTAATTAAAATGCATCAACCGCGTGTGTAACCGTGATGGTCTCTTCTCGGCGGAGTCCGGGAAGTGAACAAGGTGTTGGAGTAATGCTTGACGTAGGTTGTTCTAGGATCACTTCTTGATCATAGTTTATCGCTCGTGCCTTTGCCTTCTCTTCTCGCTCTCTTTTGCGCATATGTTAGCCACCAAATATGCTAGTCGCTTGTTGCAGCTCCACCTCATATCTTTGCCTTACATATAAGCTTAAATAGTCTTGATCGCGAGGGTGTGAGATTGTTGAGTCCTCGTGACTCACAGATTACTTCTAAAACCAGATGCAGGGACCGATGATGCCGCTCCAGATGATATGACCGAGCTCAAGTGGGAGTTCGATGAAGACTCTCGCCGTTACTACTTGTCTTTCCCAGATGATCAGTAGTGGTGCCTAGTTGGGGCGATCGGGGACTTTGTCGCATTTGGGGGTTGATCTTTATTTTGGTTCCGTAGTCGGACCTTGAGTGTATTGGATGAATGCCATGACTTATTTATGTATTTGTGTGACGTGGCGAGTGTAAGCCAACTATGTACCTTTCCCCTTTATTTATGTACATGGGTTGTTTGCGAAGATTACCTCACTTGCGACATTGATTTCAATGCGGTTATGCCTCTAAGTCGTGCTTCGACACGTGGGAGATATAGCCGCATCGAGGGCGTTACAAGTTCGTAATCAGAGCCTTCCCCGACTTTAGGAGCCCCCAGCTTGATCGAATCGTTGGTGTTGTTGAGTCTAGAAAAATGTTTTGAGTCATTTAGGATTATATATATCAGAGAGTTAGGAATTCTTTTTATTCCTCAGTCCCTTCGTCGCTCTGGTAAGGCATTCTGACGTAGAGTTTTGACCCTTCTCTTCTCAAATTTCACTAAAAAAAATTAGGATCACGCGGGTATCTTGGAATCGTTCCGATGGTTTTGTGACGAGAACATTGTTCTTGGTGCCTCCTGTCATTTAGGGGTTGTGGCAGTGTCCCGGGGAGTTGAGCTCCGAGGTGTTGTCATCACAATTTTATCGTTGCATTTCTGGAGTACCTGAGTTCCGCCGACATCGAAAATCTCTTTTATGCAGTTGTTGGTGAGATAACCTCGACGCCACCCAGTACTGGGGCGGGAGTTCGGGAGTATTGCCATAACTCGTATAATAGATGCTTTTCGAAGGTTGAGGTAAATGATTTCCGAAGGTTTCTTGGTTATGTGTTGAAGGATGGATACAACTGGATGTAGGATTTGCTAGCTTTGGGTGAGATATTATGCTTCCCCTGTATCCCCAACACCTGATTGCATAACCGGAAAGGTTCGGGAGTTTCATAGGTGGGAATTCTTGTAGCTCTAGCATTTCTTCCGTGGATATTTGGTTTGGGATTGGGTAATCCTCACCAAGTATTTGTTCTTGTCCGTACCTTGTTGTTTTATTCTTCTACCTCTATCTAAGTGGCTTCTCAATTTATGGAAATGTGACCATTTCGATTGGAATTCATTCGTTCATTTTGTTTGGATGTGAAGACTATATGTGCACCTTCTATCCATTTGATTCAGCTTGAATATATGTCTGTCAAGATGCTAACGGATGTCATCCTCTTCAGGATGGCTCCTGCTAAGGGTCAGAATCAGAATCAGGATCCGCCACCACCACCTCCACCTCCGGAGGCATGGCAAGCTGTGATGGCTGCTACCAGTGCAAACACGCAACTGATCATGCAAATTCTACAAGAGCGCAACCAAGGCCATGGCAACAATTAGAATCAGTTTGCTACACTCAACCAGTTCCTTGCTAACCAGCCAAAGACCTTCAGCAACTGTGTCGAGGCCTCAGACGCTGATGATTGGCTCGTGGATATATGCAAGCATTTGGAGTGCAGTAACGTCAGGCCTGAGGACATTGTCAAGTTTGCCTCCTTCCAACTCAAAGACCAAGCTGCAGAATGGTTTCAGCAATACAAAGATTCCAGAGGACGCCATGCGATTACCTGGGATGAATTCCGTCAAGACTTCAAAGCTCATCATATTCCTCAGAGTGTGGTTGAGAGCAAGCGTGAGGAATTCCGCAACCTGAAGCAAGGCTCTTTGTCTGTTTACCAGTACAACATCATGTTTCAGTAGCTAGCTCGTTTCGCCAAGAAGGACGTCCCTGATGAGAAGAGCATGATTTATCAGTTCAGGGGTGGCCTCAGAGAAGATCTTCAACTTGCTCTCGTGCTTTTCGAGCCTAAGAAGTACGATGAGTTTTACAACATGGCAATGAAGCAAGAGGCTGCCCAACTGAAGTGCGATGCTTTCAAGAAGCGAGTCAGAGATGTGACTTCTTCTTCCTCAACTCTAGTAGTTTCTAAACAGCAAAAGTATTGGTTTCCTCCTCCTCCGTCCCGTCAGCCTTATCAACAGAAGAACAAGAGTGGCAGTGGATCTTCCCACCCACCCAACCCTGGCTTTCAGAACATGACTTCGTCTCAAGCTCCAAGATCAAGTGCTCCGTATCACCGTCCGCTTTCAGAGGTCACGTGCAACAAGTGCCAACAGAAGGGTCACTATGCCAACAAATGCTTCAATCAGAGGCGTCTTCCTCCTCCTGTGAGATGTCATCATGGGTAACCTTCCTGTTAACGATATTCCTGCAAAAGTTCTTTTTGACACTGGTGCATCGCATTGTTTCATCTCGAGACCATTTGCATCTAAGCATGAGTTGGCTTTGCAAGTTTTGCCTAGACCGATAGCAGTTGTCTCTCCGGGTAAACACATGAACGCTAACTCCATGGTTCCGGATGTTACTATCACTTTGGGTAACTAGAAGTTTCTGTCTTCTCCTATTGTTCTTGGTGACTCAGATATTGATCTTATTCTTGGAATGGACTGGCTTTCTAAGCACAAGGCTCAGCTTGATTGTGCTGCCAGGCAGATTCAGTTGACTCATTCGTTTGAGGATGTAATTGTCTTTGCCGCAAGGGATGATACCATTCGACTGTTTTCTCTCAAGGAGAAGGGTGAGCTGGATGCCATCTCTCAAATCCCAGTCGTTTGCGAATATCAAGACGTCTTTCCAGAAGAGCTTCCAGGAATGCCTCCGCGCCGGTCAATGGAATTTGTCATTGATCTTGAGCCTGGCACAGAACCTGTTTGCAAACGTCCTTACAAGCTTGGACCTGAAGAGTTGAAGGAGCTGAAGAAGCAACTCGATATTCAAGAGCGAATGGGTCTCATCCGACCTAGTTCTTCTCCGTGGGGTTGTGGAGTTCTTTTTGTGAAGAAGAATGATGGAACGGACCGACTTTGTGTCGACTACCGTCCATTGAACAAGAAGACTATAAAGAACAAGTACCCACTTCCCAACATCAATGAGCTGTTTGAACAACTCAAGGGTGCTCAAGTATTTACCAAGCTTGATCTCCATATGGGCTATCATCAGATTCGCATTCGTGAGCAAGATATCCCTAAGACAGCATTCAGAACAAGCTATGGTTCATATGAATACACTGTCATGTCTTTTGGCCTCGTCAAGGCTCCACCAACATTCTCTCGCATGATGAACTTCATCTTCAACCCCTACAAAAATTACTTCGTCTTGGTCTACCTCGATGACATTTTGGTCTTTTCCAAGAACAAGGAAGATCATGCCAAGCACTTGCGTTTGGTGTTGGATAAGCTCAGAGAACATCAGTTCTACGCCAAGTTTTCAAAGTGCGAGTTTTGGCTCGATGAGGTTCTCTACCTTGGGCATATCATTTCTTCCAAGGGAATAGAGGTGACTCCTGAGAAGGTGTCTGCAATTGTGAGTTGGGAACCACCTCAGAATGTGAAGCAACTCCGCAGCTTCCTTGGTCTCGCAAGCTATTGTCGAAGGTTCGTTGAGAACTTTTCAAAGATCGCGAAGCCTCTTTCCAACCTTCTCCAGAAGCACGTGAAGTACGTTTGGTCTCCTGAATGTGACATTGCTTTCAACACCCTGAAAGAGAAGTTAGTCACTGCTCTAGTTCTGACTCCTCCTGATGAATCCAAACCATTTGATGTCTTCTGTGATGCTTCTCTTCAAGGTCTTGGTGCAGTGTTGATGCAAGAGAAGAAAGTTGTGGCCTATACCTCTCGCCAGTTGAAGCCCAACGAAAAGAACTACCCCACTCATGACCTCGAGTTGGCGGCAGTTGTGCATGCTCTTTTAACTTGGAGACATCTCTTATTGGGAAGAATAGTGGACATCTTCACTGACCACAAGAGTCTCAAGTACATCTTCACTCAGCCAAATCTCAACCTTAGGCAGACTCGTTGGGTCGAAATGATTCAAGAGTATAATCCGAGTATCGAATATACTCCAGGAAAGGCCAATGTAATTGCTGACGCGTTGAGCAGGAAGGCTTACTGCAACAGTCTGATTATCAAGCCTTACCAACCCGAGCTTTGTGATGCTTTCCGCAAAATGAATCTTCAAGTTGTTCCTCAAGGTTTCCTCGCCAACCTCCAAGTCTCTCCTACTTTGGAAGATCAGATTCGCGAGGCTCAACTTCTTGATGCTATGGTGAAGAAGGTGAAGATTGGGATTGCCAAGAGTCAACCCAAGTACAAGTGCTATCGCCTTGATGATAAGGATACTCTATTCTTCGAGGATCGCATTGTTGTGCCTAAAGGTGACCTTCGTAAAGTCATTATGAACTAAGATCACAATTCACTCCTCTCTATCCACCCTGGAAGTACAAAGATGTACCATGACCTCAAGCAGTCGTATAGGTGGACTTGAATGAAGCGCGAGATTGCTCAGTTCGTGAATAATGTGATATCTGCAGAAGAGTGAAGGCCGAACACCAATGACCAGCTGGTCTCCTCCAACCTCTTGCCATTCCAGAATGGAAGTTTGACCACATTGAGATGGAATTCGTGACTGGATTTCCAAAGTCCAAGCGTGGCAATGATGCTATCTTCGTTGTCATCGACAAACTCACTAAAGTGGCTCATTTCCTTCCTATCAAAGAATCTATCACAGCAGCTCAATTGGCAGAGCTATATACCTCCCGGATTGTCTCTCTGCACGGCATTCCGCAGTTGATATCTTCAGATTGTGGCAGCATCTTCACCTCCAAGTTTTGGGATTCTTTTCAGAAGGCCATGGGCACCAACATTCGCTTCAGCACAACTTTTCATCCCCAAACTAGTGGCCAAGTCGAGCGAGTAAATCAGATTCTTGAAGATATGCTCAGGGCTTGCGTCATCTCTTTCGATATGAAGTGGGAAGATTGTCTTCCATATGCCGAGTTCTCCTACAACAACAACTTTCAAGCGAGTTCGGGCAAGGCCCCATTTGAAATCCTCTATGGCAGGAAGTGTCGTACTCCTCTTAACTGGTCAGAGGCTGGTGAACGTCAACTTCTTGGTAATGACTTGATCACAGAGGCATAAGAGATGTGCAAAGTCATTCGCGATAATCTCAAAGCCACGCAATCGCGCCAGAAGAGTTACTATGATAGCAAGCATCGTGACTTGGCTTTCGAGATCGGAGACCAAGTTTACTTCAGCGTCTCTCCAATGAAAGGTACTCATCGCTTCGGTATCAAAGGGAAGCTTGCCCCTAGATATGTGGGTCCTTTCAAGATCGTCAGCAAGAGAGGCGGTCTCGCCTATCGACTTGAGCTTCCCTCCAACTTTGCAAACATGCATGATGTGTTTCACATGTCTCAACTCCGCAAGTGTTTCAAGACTCCTGACCGCACCGTCAACTTCGAAGACATTGATCTCCAAGAAGACATGTCTTATCATGAGCACCCAGTCGCTATTCTTGAAGAAACTGAGCGCAAGACTCACAACAAGTCTATCAAATTCCTCAAAGTCAAGTGGTCACATCATTCCGACCGTGAAGCCACCAGGGAACGCGAGGATCACCTCCGTTCTAAGTACCCAGAGTTTTTCCAGTCCTAGATCCCGGGACGAGATCCTTTCGTAGTGGTGGAGTGTTGTAACACCCCGTATGTAATTGACCTTAATTGTATTCCAACTTTTGCCGTTTCTGGCACTAAGTTATTTATTTCATCGTTGTCGGGTTTTTGTCTCCGTGTGTTGTTGTCTTTGTCATGCATCTCATATCATGTCATCATGTGCATTGCATTTGCATACGTGTTCAACTCATGCATCCGAGCATTTTCCCCGTTATCCGTTTTGCATTCTGGCGCTCCTATCTCCTCTGGTGGTCCTTTCTACCTCTTTTCATGTGTGGGTGTTAAACGTTTTCAGATTGGACCGAGACTTGTCGTGCGGCCTTGGTTTACTACCGGTAGACCGCCTGTCAAGTTTCGTACCATTTGGACTTCGTTTGATACTCCAACGGTTAACCGAGGGACCGAAAAGGCCTCGTGTGTGTTGCAGCCCAACACCCTTCCAAAGTGGCCCAAAACCTACCTAAGCCCCTTCCTTCATCTAGAGCGTTCTATCAAGATCGCGTGGCCACAAACGACACCTCATTTGGAGCTCCCTAGCTCCTCCTACCCCTATAAATAGGTCATTCCCCGAATTTTCGGATCCCTTCCCCGAAACCCTAGCCCCCTTCGTCCTCCGCGCGCCGGACAACGTCCGCCGGTGCCGGACGTGTCTGACTGAATGGCGCCGCCGCCACGCAATAGTGGCACCATGCCACGTGTCGCGCCCGGAGCTTCCCGCCGCCGGCCGGCTCGGCCCGAGCCGGGCCCTCCTCGCCGCGCAGCCGGGCCGCGTCCCGCGCCTGACGCCGCCGCTTACCTTCCTCGCGCCGCCGCCCGGAGAACGCGCCGGCCACCACGCCATTGCCGGCCGCCACCGCACCGACCCTCTCCGGCCGGACCTCGCGGCGCCACCACCGGCCGCCCTCGTCTCCGCCACGCCGCCGACGAGCCGCGCCACCACCGGCCAACCTCGTCCCCGTAGCTCCCTCCGGCCACCTCCGCTCGACGATGCCGACAAGCACTTCGGCGAGCACTGTTCCATCCACCTCGGTTCGCGTGCCACGAGATCCAGATCCAGATTCGTTTGCCTCGGTTGACTTTTCCTTCCGAACCCTAATTTTTATGCAATCTTTGACATGTCATAACTCTGCATCTGTAGCTCCGATTCATGCGTGTTGCATATCAAAATGTTTGCCTCGATGAGTACATCATTTCATCTCCTTGCATCATTTTCATTTGAGCTCATCTTGATGCCCGAAATGCTGTTGGAAGACGGCTATGTGATGATTATGTCAGATCTGTTTTAGCAAATGGCCTTTTGTCATTTCAGCCATGCCATCTTTACAGGGGTGTATGCCATGTATTTTTGTGATCTTTGTGGTGACTATCACAAGCATGCAAAGTAGCTTACTCAATGATGCTGATTTCAGGGACTTAGAATTTCACCAAGTCCTTGCCCTGTCATTATTTTTATGCCATATGTTCATGTTATTTCCTAGTGATCCGTGCCTCTTTTGAGGATGATCAGTAAGGATGTTTTGTTAATATTGTGGTGCTCTATCCATCCATGCCTTTGTTTGCAATTATGGAGCACCCTAGCTTGAGTCAATCGAGCTGTACTTTTGCTATAAAATGTTCCTGGCAGATTATTAACTTGTTTAGCGATTTTGCCGAGGTTGTTGCTATTGATCCGTGCATGCTATGTTGTTGTTCCTGCCATGTCTAGCTTCTATGACATGTCTTCTTGATGGGTGTATGCTTATTTTGTCATGAAATGCCTCATAGTGAGTGCATCGAGTTCGTAAACATGCCTACTTTTTAATCTGTTTGCATGCTCCACTTTTTCATCAAGTCTGAATCTGTTTATGTTTTTGCTATGTTCACATGCTTGCAAATGTATTTTCTGATCCCTTTTCGCTCATGGTCACTGAGGGACTTTTGTTATATGCTTTGAGTAGCTTCATTCCATGCCTTTCCTTGCCATGTTATGTTCCTGTAGCATGTAGTTATCGTGCTCTAAACATTGCTTCCTGATGATAAATTCCTGACTTGTTAATTTCACCAAGTCTGAAACCTGTTATCATTTGCACTTTTTCCATGCTTGTTTGAACTTGCTATTGAGTGAATTAGCCGTAGCTCAGTGTTCATATTTTGTCAAGCATCATGAGTGGATCCCTGCCATGTATTTTGTTGTCATGTTGGAGTGCTGTAGCATGTTGTTCTTGTTGCATTTAGATGGCTACTTGCTGTTAATCGCAGACCGGTGCCATATTTGTTTTGCTTGCCATTTCCAAACCGTGCATCCGATTCCGGTGATCTTTATATCGATTTCGACCGAAATCAACTCACCTTTCCAGTGGCATTCTTGGATTTCCAATTCGAGTCCAGGTTAAATCATTCCTTTGCAAATCTTGCATATGCATCACATATCGCATCCCGCATATCATACCATGTTTGCATCATGTTGCTTGAGCATTGCGCGTGGTTGATTGTGTTCCTTTTTGCTTATTGTTCTTGATTGGGTAGAGCCGGGAGACGAGTTCATGAACGAGGAGCCCGTTGAGTACGCCTACGAGGATCAAGGCAACTCTGAGAACTTTGCAAGCAAGATGACCATACCCTCGAAATCACTTCTATCTTTGCTTGCTAGATGCTCGCTCTTTTGCTATGCCTATGCTATGATACCTACCAATTTCTTATCATGCCTCCCATATTGCCATGTCAAACCTCTAAACCACCTTGTCCTAGCAAACCGTTGTTTGGCTATGTTACCGCTTTGCTCAGCCCCTCTTATAGCGTTGCTAGTTGCAGGTGAAGATTGGCGATCGTTCCTTGTTGGAACATGTTTATTGTTGGGATATCATAATATTATCTTGTTTACCTTAATGCACCTATATACTTGGTAAAGGGTGGAAGGCTCGGCCTTATGCCTGGTGTTTTGTTCCACTCTTGCCGCCCTAGTTTTGGTCATATCGGTGTTATGTTCCCGGATTTTGCGTTCCTTACACGGTTGGGTTATAATGGGAACCCCTTGACACTTTGCCTTGAATAAAACTCCTCCAGCATGGCCCAACATTGGTTTTACCATTCGCCACCTAGCCTCTTTTTCCCTTGGGTTCCGCGGACTTAAGGGTCATCTTTATTTAAACCCCTGGGCCAGTGCTCCTCTGAGTGTTGGTCCAACCTGTCAGCTGCCGGTGGCCACCAGGGGCAACTCTGGGCTGGCCTACCGGAACCTTGGACAATCCGGTGTGGCCTGAGAACGAGATATGTGCAGCTCCTATCGAGATTTGTTGGCACATTCGGGTGGCTTTGCTGGTTTAGTTTTACCATTGTCGAGATGTCTTGTAACTGGGATGTCGAGTCTGATCGGATTGTATTGGGAGCAGGAATATCCTTCATTGACCGTGAGAGCTTGTGATGGGCTAAATTGGGACTCCCCTGCAGGGATTTGAACTTTAGAAAGTCGTGCCCACGGTTATGGGCAGATGGGAATTTGTTAATTTCCGGTTGTAGATAACCTAAAACTTAACTTAATTAAAATGCATCAACCGCGTGTGTAACCGTGATGGTCTCTTCTCGGCGGAGTCCGGGAAGTGAACACGATGTTGGAGTAATGCTTGACGTAGGTTGTTCTAGGATCACTTCTTGATCATAGTTTATCGCTCGTGCCTTTGCCTTCTCTTCTCGCTCTCTTTTGCGCATATGTTAGCCACCAAATATGCTAGTCGCTTGCTGCAGCTCCACCTCATATCTTTGCCTTACCTATTAGCTTAAATAGTCTTGATCGCGAGGGTGTGAGATTGCTGAGTCCCCGTGACTCACAGATTACTTCTAAAACCAGATGCAAGGACCGATGATGCCGCTCTAGATGATATGACCGAGCTCAAGTGGGAGTTCGATGAAGACTCCCGTCGTTACTATGTGTCTTTCCCAGATGATCGGTAGTGGTGCCCAGTTGGGGCAATCGGGGACTTTGTCGCATTTGGGGTTGATCTTTATTTTGGTTCCATAGTCGGACCTTGAGTGTATTGGATGAATGTAATGACTTATTTATGTATTTGTGTGACGTGGCGAGTGTAAGCCAACTATGTACCTTTCCCCTTTATTTATGTACATGGGTTGTTTGCAAAGATTACCTCACTTGCGACATTGCTTTCAATGCGGTTATGCCTCTAAGTCGTGCTTCAACACGTGGGAGATATAGCCACATCGAGGGCGTTGCAAAGTTATCCTGACAAAAGGTGGACTTTGACTGCCAAAGACTCTGGTGGTAACTCCGTCGTGGGCTCCATGGTGACCTCCGTCCTGCCGTCCTGCTGGTCTTTGTTTCATTGCACCGATATGGAAACATTTGCCTGATGCCTCGGGACTCCTCACCTGCGCTTGCCCCATTAGCACCAAAGAGGCAACGAGTACTCTGCGCCGGCTGGCGCCCTCCTGTCCTTGGTCGTCATGGCTCACGTCATGCGCTCCTTGCGAGGTGCCCCTTGCATAGATATCTCCGATCCTCTGGAGCCAGCCTAGGGAGGCCGCCCCGGAGGAGGTATTGGTGTTGTCCGCCTTGCGAGGCTTGGCCCCTCGCGAGGGTCTTGAGTGGTTGCTGATGAAGATGGGCCATTGAGGGAGTCCTGGATTAGGGGGTCTCCGGACAGCCGGACTATATCCTTTGGCCGGACTGTTGGACTATGAAGATACAAGATTGAAGACTTCGTCCCGTGTCCCGATGGGACTCTCCTTGGCGTGGAAGGCAAGCTTGGCACTACAGATATGTAGATCTTCGTCCTTGTAACTAACTCTGTGTAACCCTAGCCCCCTCCGGTGTCTACATAAACCGGAGGGTTTGGTCCGTAGGATGACAACAATCATACCATAGGCTAGATTCTAGGGTTTAGCCTCTACGATCTCGTGGTAGATAAACTCTTGTAATACTCATATCATCAAGATCAATCAAGCAGGAAGTAGGGTATTACCTCCATCGAGAGGGCCCGAACCTGGGTAAACATCGTGTCCCCCGCCTCCTGTTACCATCCGCCTTAGACACACAGTTCGGGACCCCCTACCCGAGATCCGCCGGTTTTGACACCGACATTGGTGCTTTCATTGAGAGTTCCACTGTGCCGTCACCATAAGGCTTGATGGCTCCTCCGATCATCGGTTATGATGCGGTCCATGGTGAGGTTTTCCTCCCCAGACAGATCTTCGTATTTGGCGGCTTCGCATTGCGGGCCAACTCGCTTGGCCATCTGGAGCAGATCGAGAGCTACGCCCCTGGCCATCAGGTCAGGTTCGAAAACTTAAACTACACTGCCAACATCCGCGGAGACTTGATCTTCGACGGATTCAAGCCCATGTCAGGTGCGCCGCACGATCACGACGAGCATGATTTAGCTCTGCCGTCGGACAGTGTTCGGGAGATCACACCTGCAACTACTCCGGCCTTTAATCCGGAGCAAATTGCACCATCCAAGGACGGGTGGATAGACCCCGCCACGGAGGCCACACTCTCAGTGGTGATAGAGCCGGATACTGACTTCATCCCTTATGAGAGCCATGTTGCCGAACCACTGGATTCGTCTCCGGCCACGGACTCCGAGCCGCCTACGTCCATGCCTATCGAATCTGATTGGGCGCTGATCATGGAGTTCACCTCCGCGGATATCTTTCAGCACTCACCTTTTGGCGACGTGCTAAATTCATTAAGGTCTCTCTCGTTGCTAGGAGAACCTTGGCCGAACTATGTCCGGCTAGAATGGGATGCGGACGACGAAGAAATTCGCTCCCCACCCACCACCCACTTAGTAGCCACTGTCGACGATTTAACCGACATGCTCGACTTCGACTCCGAAGACATCAACAGTATGGACGACGATGCAGGAGATGATCAAGAACCACCGCCCATTGGGCGCTGGACCGCCACCTCATCATATGATATATACATGGTGGACACCCCCAAAGAAGGCAATGGCGACGAGACAGCGAAGGATGACCCCTCCAAGAAGCAACCCAAGCGCCGACGTCAGCGGCGCCGCTCTAAGTCCCGCCATAGCAAAAGTAGTGATACCGGCACAAGAGACAATAACACTCCGGATAGTGCCGAAGACGACAACAATCCCCTCCAGCATGATTTAGAGCGGGAGGGTGAACAAGCTAGCCCTCCAAATCAGGCAGCAGATGGAGAATTGGAGGAGGACAATTACATGCCTCTCTCCGAAGACGAGGTGAGCCTCAGCGACGAAGAATTTATCGTGCTTGAGGATCCCGTCGAGCAGGAGCGCTTCAAGCGCCGGCTTATATCCACAACAAATAGCTTGAAGAAAAAGCAAGAACAACTTCGAGCTGATCAAGATTTGCTAGTAGACAGATGGACCGAAGTCCTTGTGGCCGAGGAATACGAACTCGAGCGCCCCTCCAAGAGTTACCCAAAGTGAAGGTCGCTACCCCGACTCGAGGAGTAAGCATTGAAACCTACATCACCAGTGTATGATGCGGCTGACCGGCCACCTCGTGGCCGAGCCAAAGAGGCGTTTCAGCCTGAAGTTCAGCCTGCACCCCGCCGCCACTCAAACAAAAATACTAAGGCCCGGGGCAACACACGAGACCCGCGAGACGTATTGGAAAGCAGGGCCAAACATGCAAGGTCGATATACGGGTCACGGGGCGCGCGCCAATGCAGGACGATGACCGTCATGCCGGATACACTAAAAGTAAATCCGGCCGGGCCGAATACAGCAGACAAGACTCATATGAGCTATGTCATGATATAGCCCGGCACAGAGGCGCCGCACACCCGCTATGCTTCACCGATGAAGTTATGGATCACGAATTCCCGGAGGGTTTTAAACCCGTAAATATCGAATCATATGATGGTACAACAGATCCCGCTGTATGGATTGAGGATTTCCTCCTCCACATCCACATGGCCCGCGGTGATGATCTGCATGCCATCAAGTACCTCCCACTAAAACTCAAAGGACCAGCTCTGCATTGGCTGAATAGCTTGCCAGTAGACTCCGTCGGCAGTTGGGAGGATTTGGAAGACGCATTCCTTGACAACTTCCAGGGCACTTATGTGGGACCACCGGATGCTGATGACTTGAGCCATATAACTCAGCAGCCAGGGGAATCGGCCAGGCAATTCTGGACACGGTTCCTAACTAATAAAAACCAAATTGTCGACTGTCCGGATGCAGAGGCCTTAGTGGCATTCAAGCATAACATCCGTGACGAGTGGATCTCCCGACACCTCGGCCTGGAGAAGCCGGGCACTTCGGATACCAAAGATGCCAACAGCAGACCACGTCGTAACAGACATAAGCGCCGCAACAACAGCGATAACACCGATGATACGACAGTCAATGCCGAATTCAGAGGCTCTAGATCCGGTCAGCGGAAAAAGCCATTCAAAAAAAGTACCCCGGGCCCGTCCAGTTTGGATCGCATACTTGATCGCTCGTGTCAAATCCACGGCACCTCCGATAAGCCAGCCAATCACAACAACAAAGAATGCTGGGTGTTCAAGTAGGACGGCAAGTTGAATGCCAAAAACAAGGACAAGGGGCTGCATAGTGATGACGAGGAGGAGCCCCGGCCGCCGAACACAGGAGGACAGAAGAGGTTCCCCCACAAGTGAAGACGGTGAACACGATATACGCAACCCACATTCCCAAAAGGGAACGGAAGCGTGCACTAAGGGACGTCTATGCGATGGAGCCCGTTGCCCCACAGTTCAACCCATGATCCTGTTATCCGATCACCTTCGATCGCAGGGACCACCCCACTAGTATCCGTCATGGTGGATCCACCGCATTGGTCCTAGACCCCATCATCGACGGATTTCACCTCACTCGAGTCCTTATGGACGGCGGCAGCAGCCTGAACCTGCTCTATCAGGATACAGTGCGCAAAATGGGTATAGATCCCTCGAGGATCAAACCCACCAAAATCACCTTTAAGGGCGTCATCCCAGGTGTAGAGGCCCATTGCATGGGCTCAATCACACTGGAAGTGGTCTTCGAATCTCCGGACAACTTCCGAAGCGAGGAGTTAATCTTTGATATCGTCCCATTCCGCAGTGGCTATCACGCACTGCTCGGGCTAACCACATTTGCAAAATTCAATGTGGTACCGCATTACGCATACCTCAAGCTCAAAATGCCAGGACCTAGGGGGGTCATAAAAGTCAATGGAAACACCGAACGCTCGCTCCACACGTGTAGCAACCCGATCTCAAACGGTCAAGTCTCTGTGCTTCAGTGTCATCCCTGGATCGGTAATGCTGACACACACAGTACTTGAGGATTTATAACAGAGTAGCAATCACACACTTATTACATCGAATGTCTCCAAAGAGAACTTATTACAATAAATATGGCTTAAGGCCATCTAATACGATAACAACGGAAGGCTTGGAAGATAAAGTGAGTCCATCAACTCCAACGGCATAGCTGAGCTGCACGGCAACGACCTAACGAACCTTACTGCTCGTCTGAAAAGTCTGCAACATAATACGTTGTAGCCCGAAAACGGGTCAGCACATGGAATATGCTGGCAAAGTAACACAGTAGAGGAAGAACAGAATAATGCTATCACTACATGCATATTTGGCTGGTGGAAAGCTCTATGGTTATAGTTTTTGCGAAAAGATAGATTTTAATTTAACTATCATGGTAGTTGAAACATCATTGAGAAGGTTCCTCCAACTCAATCCCAATTAAAGTAATTATCAACCCAACAATATTAAGTTAAAAAGTGATGAGATACTTAAGATATTCCAAGTACTAGATACTCAAGATGTCCATAACCGGGGACACGGCTAACCATGATTAGTTTGTACACTCTGCAGATGTTTGCGCACTTTTCCCCACAAGACTCGATCGCCTCCGTTGGATTTCTCGCACTACATGGTGTTTGAGAAACGGATGACCGAGACACGGTCTTTCAGGAACATTAACTCTCTACTCCGGGCAGACCATACCAAACCTAGAACCTACTACCTGCTGATCCACCTCTTCAAGAGCTTCACGTAACTTACTCAACTATGCTAGAGGCCATAATAGCTTGTGGCTGCACATGGAAGTTTCTAGCATGAATCATCTCAGTTCCCTTTGAGCCTGGGTGGTGGTCCATAGGAAAATCACACGGAACCCCGGGATTTCCAAAAATACAGGCAACACTGGGTTCTCCAGGTGCCTCAATCCACCCAGATGTGTATTCAAGTTGCCACCTTAAGTTAAACCATTAATTAACAGTCTCACATCTGTCATGGATTTCACTCACCCAAACCACGTCTATGAGCATAGCATAGCAATACAAGCAATTCGTATAAGTAACTCCCAAGGTTTGAATATAGCAGGGCAATAGGTTCTACCTCATCAACTACTTCCCAACCCACATGTTAATGGCATCCTAATCATGCAACGTTTGAGGATTGGACCTAATGCATAAAAACTGGGTGATAAAGGGATATGATCAAAGTGTTACTTGCCTTGCTGATGATCCGCGAAACCTAGGGACTCCAAATAACACGCTTCGCACTCCGGGAATTCTATCGCAAACAAACAATAGCATACATAAGCAATCAAGTAAAGAAGCACGAGTAAATCTCAGATAAGAAGATCTACCAGAAAGTTCAACTTAAGAACTCCGGTTGCAAAAAAGAATCAAATCAAACGGAGCAACGAAACTCAAACGGCGAAAGAAACAAGATCCGTTTACTAATCTGGACTAAGGTCAAATTTTACAGTAGCAAAATCTTGTTTAAGTTGATTAAACAGAAAGAGGGTCTCAAGACAAAGATCTAGGTGCTTGAATCGCCTGATTCCGATAAACAAGCGAAAAGATAAACTGAAACGGAAATCGGATCAGAAATCGCGATCAGAAAGACTACGGAACCAAATAAAGAAAGACAACCCCCAATGCATAGATCCCCGATCGCCCCGACTGGGCTCCACTACTGATCAACTAGAAACGAAACAACACAACAAATACGATCTTCATCGAGCTCCCACTTGAGCTTGGTTGCGTCACGTGCACGGTTATCATCGGCACCTGCAACTGGTTTTGAAAGTAATCCGTGAGTCACGGGGACTCAGCAATCTCACACCAGCGCGATCAAGACTATTTAAGCTTATGGGTAGGAAAAAGGTAGTGAGGTGGAGCTGCAGCAAGCACTAGCATATATGGTGAGCGAGGAGAGAAGCAAAGCTCGGTCGAGCAGCTATAATGATCAAGAAGTGATCCTGAAACTACTTACGTTCAAGCATAACACGAGACCGTGTTCTCTTCCCGGACTCTGCCGGAAAGAGACCATCACGGCTACACACGCGGTTGATGCATTTTAGTTAAGCTAAGTGTCAAGTTCTCTACAATCGGACATTAACAAATTCCCATCTGCCCATAACCGTGGGCACGGCTTTTGAAAGTTCAAAACCCTACAGGGGTGTCCCAACTTAGCCCATCACAAGCTCTCACGGTTAATGAAGGATATTCCTTCTCCCAGGAAAACCCGATCAGACTCGGTATCCCGGTTACAAGACATTTCGACAATGGTAAAACAAGACCAGCAAAGCCGCCCGGATGTGCCGACAAATCCCGATAGGAGCTGCACATATCTCGTTCTCAGGGCACACCGGATGAACACTACGTACAACTAAAACCAACCCTCAATTTTCCCCGAGGTGGCGCTGCAAGTGGCTTTGTTTTGGACCAACACTCAGAGGAGCACTGCCCCGGGGGTTTAAAATAAAGATGACCCTTGAGTCTGCACAACTCAAGCGAAAAAGGCTTAGGTGGCAAATGGTAAAACCAAGGTTGGCCCTTGCTAGAGGAGTTTTATTCAAAGCGAACTGTCAAGGGGTTCCCATTATAACCCAACCGCTTAAGGAACGCAAAATCAAAGAACATAACACCGGTATGACGGAAACTAAGGCAGCAAGAGTGGAACAAAACACCAGGCATAAGGCCGAGCCTTCCACCCTTTACCAAGTATATAGATGCATTAATTAAATAAGAGATATTGTGATATCCCAACATATCCATGTTCCAGCATGGAACAATCTTCAGCTTCACCTGCCACTAGCAACGCTATAAGAGGGGCTGAGCAAAGCGTAAACATAGCCAAACAACGGTTTGCTAGGAAAAGTGGGTTAGAGGATTGACATGGAAATATGGGAGGCATGATATAGCAAGTGGTAGGTATCACAGCATAGCAAAAGAGCGAGCAACTAGCAAGCAAAGATAGAAGTGATTTCGAGGGTATGGTCATCTTGCCTGAAATCCCACAAAGAAGAAGAACGAGTCCATGAAGAAGACAAACGGACGTAGTCGAACGAATCCTCACAAACGCGACGTTATCGGAACTAACCCGAAGAAGCAACACCGGAAAGAAACAAATAATATAGTAAAAAAACATGGCATGATGCACAACCAAGTAAGATGCATGTCCGGTTTAATGATACATGGCAATATGGGAGGCATGATAAAATGCACAAGCAATCCTACAAATTAATTGGAGCTCAAAATGCAACTCCACGTCAATTATTAGTTCTCTCTCGTTTATGTACCCAACAATATTAAATGTTTTTAGCATGGCAAGAGGGTGAAGCATAAGAAAACAACACAATCTAAGCAATATAAATGGGGCCGGAAACATCAAACAAGAATTTCGGTAAATCCCCATATGCATTTAGCAAATTAAGGTAAACAACAATTTTAAACATCTTAAATGTTATTATCATGATGCAGATGACATGTGCGAGTTTATGCCATTTTTATTAAAAGTTGACAAGAGCATTATGAAGCATTTGTCATCGTGGTGAAAAGAAAAGGGTGCCACGGCGACGATAACAAAAACGGTGCCACGACAACGTTCCGGTTCCGGTAACTCGATTGAGATAACAATGCAAAAGAGAAGGGTGCGGATGCGTGGAACCCGCAAGAGATGGTGGGTGCTCCCGGTTACCGGGTTCCCACGGGTCGACGGCGGCAAAAGAGGAGGACCGAGCAAGTGACAACTCGGACACGATGCAGACAACGGGTGCATCTCATACAACAAATGCATTCGGTCCACGGGCGTCGTCTCAGGGTTATACCTTCAAAGCGTGCCTTTTCGGAACAGATCAAGTTCGATGCAAGGTAGAGGAAGTAGACATTCACGGGTCATCGAGGGAAGTAGTGGTACTTTTCCGAAGAGGAACTTGATGAACCCAACATCTCCAAGGCAACGGTAGTCGTACGCGGCAACAGTAACTTGTAGGGTCGTCCATCTCGTGGTACTTAGGTGAATCCACGAGAAACGGTAGTCGTACATGGTCCATCAAGGAACTTGACGTCCACGGGGTCTTCAACGATGGTTATGGTACTTGTTCTGTAGACGTTCGGGCGGCGGTAGTGGTACACGTTTTGAAGGTGAACTTGACGAATACAAATCCCTTCAGGGTTGTCGTGGTACTAAGGGTCTTCGGACTTGACGGATCCGATGTCTCAGGGCGTAGTGGTACATGTTTGTTTACTCCACGGTCTTGGCGGATCCACGCGATGGTAGTGGTACTCACAAAGAGGTACTCGGCGGTCGTCGTGTAGACGTTCACGGTGTCTTGGCGACGGTAGTTGTACATGGGTCTTCGGCGACGGTACTTGGCGTTCTCGTTCTGGCCGACCCAAAATGAAGCACAACAAAAGGGTCTCTCGAGGCAGCAGCAAGGCAACTCATGCCCAACAGTGAAGCAACAAAATCGGCCATGGCGTGGTGACATTGAGAAAGGTGACCTCGGGGTCCAGCACATGGTGACGGAGGTGGGACGCTGCTGCGCGAGCAGAGGAGGCCGATGGGGCATGGAGGAGTGGCGCGAGATGAGCAAGCAGCGTGCATCAGTGGAGCTTTGGGCTCGGCCGGTAGCGGCCAGAGGAGGCTCAGCGGAGGCGCGGCGACGGCCTAAAGGTCGAGGTCGCCGGCGGGGCCTGGTGGAGCTCGGCGGCGGACTCGTAGGTCGGCGCGGCAGAGGCACGAGAGGGCGGCGGAGCAGAGGAATGGAGTGGACGGAGATGGAGGCAGGGCAAGGCAGGGGCTCCGGACCGCTGCTACTGTTGACGCCGACAGCGCAGGTGATGCAAGTCCACGAGGAGGAGCCGGCGAGGGACCCTGGTGCAGAGGCAGTGGGGGTGAACAGGGACGCGGGCAGTAGAGGGAGGAGGCGGCAAGGAGAAGCGGGAGGAGAGGCGCCACAGGAGGAACTGGCGCAGGGAGCGAGGGTGAGGGCTCGGGGCTCCTCCCTGGCGTTTGTGAGGAAGGGAGCGAGAGGAGGGAGAGATGGATCAAGCCGGCTCTCCTGGCGGCGCAAGCGAGGGGAAACGGGAGAGATCGGGCCAGGGGTGCTAGGTGCGGTCTAGGGTTACAGGGTTAGGTGGGCTTTAGGGGGGGTTAGGCCTAGGTAGGATAGTGGGGAAGCAGGCCGGCCTGGCACTGAGGCCCAAGTGTCCAGCCGGGCTTTACTCTCTCCCTCATATCTCTTTAGCAGAGATAAAAAATAAAGAGAGGAAAAGAAAGAGAGGGTTAGGAAAAGATTTTGGGCATAGTGATAATTTTCCCGAATTCACAAAAATATGCTTGTTCCGAGAAAACGGAAAAGGCGAAGACTGAAAGATGTAAAATTCAAACTCATTTGATTTAAATTCAAATGGGTTTGAACTAAGACTCGGTAAAAGGAAGGTTCATAAATGTTGAGAATTTAGGTGAAGCTCCGGAAAATGATGAAAGAATATATGGCAAGGTTTGAGGAGCAACTCGAAGCAGAAAAGACCTGAGAGTTTTAAATTGCAAGTGTGTTTGCGGTAAATCCAAATAATTGGAATATTTACTATATGATGCGGAGCATCTTACGATCATCCCCATGTACACTCAAGCAATCGCCTTTGAGCCTAAGGTGAACTCGCTCCTTCCCGAATCTTCCCTTTCCGCATGTAAGACATGGATGCTACTTCATGCACGGACCTTGTGCATACCCAGGTACACCCGAGGAGACCATGGAGAACCCAAGGACCAAGGCCAAGCGTGCGCAGAAGCGACGACGGAAGAAGACGGAGACAGCTACAGGACCCCGGACATCCGGCCCCAAGCCCGGACATCCGGCCGCTGGAGACGACCACTACAGCAACAGCTGCCCAGCCGCCAAGTGCTACAGGCCCCGGACATCCGGCGTCAACCCCGGACATCCGGCGCCTCGCCAAGTCCCGGACATCCGGCCTCACCCTCGGAAATCCGGGACCCTCCAAACATAGAGCAACAAAGTCAGCTCCTCCAGCCCGGACATCCGGCCTGCCAGCCCGGAGATCCGGATCTCCGTGAAGCCCCGGACATCCGGCCTGTCGCCCGGACGACCGGCCTCCCCTGCCTGCGTGCAGTGCATCTGGGCCAAGGCCCATGTACCCCTTCGCCCCTTAGACTACATATACTCCCCCTCCACCTACGTTTTAGGGTTAGCGCTGTGATAGCTCATTTGAGAGATAGAGCTTCGCTCATCCATATCGGATCTACTCCACGAGAGAGACCGCGACCCCTCTATGGAGAAGATCCACCTTGGATTCAAGACCCCTCACGGGAAGATCCCCTTGTGGATTCAAGACCTCCTCACGGAGAAGAACCGGTTACCTCTTGTATCGTCCGTTGTTGACTTTGGATCTTGTATCTTCCTTTGTGTTTGTGGATCTAGCACATGTGTGATCATTTCTTGTTGGTTGAGTGATACTCCCGTGTTTCCCCTCGTGATTTCCCTCGTTTTCACCCTTGTGTTCCTCATGTTCTTCACGGGATCCGCTCCTTTCGTGAAAGATCGGGCGATTAGGGTTCTACCCTACATCATCTTGGTATCTAGACCCACGTTGATCACGATTTCGAAGCCTCCCCTCGTAGTTTTCTAGCCTAATTTTGTTGTGTTCTTCCCCAATTTTCGGAAATCCCCACCAAAAATAGTCCGCAATTTTTTTTGTGATTTGTTGGTTTGACGAAGTTTTGTTGATTTTGATCCATGGATTTGCTTGGTTTCGAGTGGATCTAGCATATCCCCAATTTTCCCCACTTTCCATCCACGAAATCCCATCAATTTTGCCCCCAAGTTCATCTATTTCCGCCCCAAATCGAGTTTTGATGTCCCAAACAAGATCTGGAATTGTCGGGCCGGACATCCGGGCCATCGGGCCGGACATCCGGGCCCCAAGCCGGACATCCGGCTCCTGGAGCATAAAACCCGCACGGTTCTGGACATCAGCCCCCGGATATCCGGCCCCCACCCCCGGATGTCCGGCCCCATCTCAGCCATCCCCGTTTCACTGTTTTGTCCATAACTAATTCATCCGGAGTCCGATTTTCGCGTTCTTTAGCTCGTTGAAAAGCTATTGACATCCCCCTTCCAACAAAAATACTACCATAACAATTTGACTCCATCAAAGTTTTGGAATTTTGGCATCTTTGCCTAGGGCTTCCACCACAACCTCCACATAACTACCACCGACTTCTGCAACCTAACCAATTTTGTTCCCCATCGCATTAGTGGTTGCTTGAGGAGTGATTTGAGTCTCCTAATGTGTCTAGGATACTTAGGGACGGTTGCTTCTTCATCAACCACCACCACCACCATAACTTCCGCATAGGCTTGACCACCATACACTTCCGCCACCCCAACTTAACCCAATTTTGTTTGTGTTGTGAGTTGTGTCTCCTAAGGTGTTTCGGCTACTTAGGGACCGTGCTTCCAACTCTGACACCGTGTATAGTACACATAACCCAATAACCCTCCACATCCGCTTTTCCTACTCGCAAAACCCATCATTGCATTTCTGCAATCCCATTAAGCTTCCACAACTACCATCGCATCCCGCTACCACCATTTGACATTTGATGTTTGAGATTTTGAGTTCGCGGTTTTTCCGTTTCCTAAGGTGTTTCGGCTACTTAGGGACGAGTCTCCATCATCTTGGTATCTCCATCAAGATCACCGCCACTCATCATCGACACGGACGGTAACCACCATCACCTTGGTATCGCGGTATCCCTCCATTGTATATTCCCTTGTCATTGCATTGATAACCCCTAGCCCAGTTTGCATCACTTGCCTATCGAGACTAGCCATTTGAGTATTGCCGGCAACGTTACTTGTGCACATTAGTGATCTACACCATACATTGCATACATACCATATCATATTGGTATCATACCATCTCGTGTGCCTCAAGTTTGTTCCCGCATATACACAATCGCTATCTTGGTTTGTGCATTTAGCAAAGTGGCCATATATAAAAAAAGAATAAGCTTTTAAGCAAAAGAGAAAGAGCAAAGAAGCTTGTAAGCAAGTGCCATAGCATCATACCACATTGCATATAAGATTGTCATATCCGATCATCTTGGATCATACCACCGGAACATCATATACATAGCATACTTGTGATAGAAGTTGTTGCATTTTTGTCTCCTATAGGTTGTGCACAAGTGTCGTATCCGCCTATTGAGCAATCGTGCTAGCGTCTCTCTAGAGTTGTGCAATAAGAGCATTTTCCGTGGATTCCACATTTTGAGCTCATCCTTGGTTGCACGACCCATTTATCTATCAGTGTGTGCGTTTCCGCGTGCCACCCATATTGCTATTGGTCTACTTGTTACACTTGCGAATTTGTGAATCTCTTTCAACATTATTGACTCTTGCTAACATTTTGCATCAAATTTTTGTGCCACTATCCTCACCGAGCTCCACCATAAGCCTTATTTGTGTAGGTGTGAGAAACCGACAAGAATTGGTACCAATTGTGCTATTTACTTGTCCACATTGGCGTGATCATTGATCCACTTTCAACTTCGGTCAAGGTACATTTGGTATTCGTTCTTCTCTTTCTACCACTCACATTTTTCTCTTGGAGCGATGGATAGGCAAGGCATTTCATCTTCGGTCTTCCACAACAACATCGACGTGAACAACTACATCACCAAAGCGTCAATCTTCGATCTACAACGATAAATGCAAGGCGCACAATCAAGATTGCGAGAGTGCATCGAGAACCTCTCCATTGACATTCGCCACTCCGAAGCGAGGAAAAGGGACTACATCGATAACAAGCTTTCCGCACAAAAGAAGGAGCAAGATGCAAGGATGGAGGAGATTCGGACCTTGTTGATCAATCGTTCTTCCCCTTCATCATCCTCAAGGTGGCAACATTCCAATCACAAGTCTTTGGAGCGCAAAAATGATGCAAGCGCAAGTCGCCCACGTCCACATCTCCATGGCGACCACCATCACGTTCGTGATCCACCTCGTCATGAAGGGCAACTCACCTGCAAGCAACATGTGCACGACGAGGACGAACGACATCTACTACGAGCTCAAGTGCGACAACGCCAACATCATCATGACGATGCTCACCAAGCGCAAATGCACAAGTCCCAACAAGCCCCACTTCATGCCAAGGCCAACCTTCATGAGCATAAGAGAAGACTGCGAGACAAGCACCACCAAGACGGAGCTACGGCTACTACCACGACCACTTTGGCATCTTCGCCAAGTGCTATCAAGGCATCTTCGCCTTTGGACGTATGGCATCTTCGCCTACTTCCCACAAGTACGCCTACATCGACATCTTCAACTACAATGCGACCACCTACGAGCGAGGGCGACACTTCCATCTTCGGAAGCCCCCCAAGGAAGATGGCCGAGCATGGGACATTCCCTTCGGTCATGGAGACGAGCTACCAGGTGCCACATCATATGGTCCTCCAACAACAAGACGACGACAAGAAGGTCGAGCAAGGGCCATCCCCTTCGACCACGGCGACGAGCATGAACCTCTTCAACAACATGAAGACGGCGCCCATATTGGACTCATACTCTGAGTCAAGCTACGAGACCGCACATGAGACCTTATCTTTGGTCTTGGAGGAGAGTGATGATGTGCCATCTTCAGCCTTCATCTACGGCTACGACTACGACATGATTGAGCATGGAGACATTTGCACCAACATCTCTCCGCCACCGACATGTGACGAGATGCCGCAATTGCCATGTGAGGAAAGCCACGACCACATGAGTGACATGAGTGACTCCACCATGCGTGACATTGAGTGCATTTCCTATGAGAGGATGAGTGTGACCACCACTAGCCCCACACATGAGAGCATGCCACACATCCTATGTGAGGTTGAGAGCCATTTGAGTGACTCCACCAACCATATGAGTGAGAGCATCCAAGAGGGAGTGAGTGAGCCACAACACTTAGTGAGTGAGGTAGTTGACACGGCATGGGAGGCCACTACGATTTCTAACAAATTAACCTCTACTCCGAGTGTGTTTTCTTTGGTGCTAGGTCTCCTACATGATGACACGCCTATCCTCGACGAGTCCATAACTCCAATGGAGATGACGATGGCCATGGTGGACGATGATGCACCCCCCACATGGTTCCATCAAGATGAAGATGACAACGACTTGGTCTTCGACACCTCACCTACAACACATGAGCGATGCTCTAAAGGTAACATAGGTGATGGTGCTTCTCTTGTCCCACTAGTGGACTAATTTACGAATGATTGCTTGCATGATGTTGACACACCTATACCCATGCTTCATGCTAGTGTGACTTCTTCATGTCATGACTTACCTATTTGTGATGAATATGATGACGAGCATGTCGAGTTGCCTAGTTGTGATGCTATGCTCCATAGGATATCATGTGAAAATTCTATTGGTCACATCATGTTTGACAATCCTTTGAACTTGTCATCTGCTATGAGTGAGATCTCCCATATTGCATCATTTCCATCTCAACATAGTGACTATGCATGCCCCATTCACATAAATCCCATTTGCACTTATGGCATAGATGACGAGATGATGGTCACTGGCTTTTGTTTTTCATGTGATGATATTGCCATGCTTCCTTTACATGATTCGCACAATTCATCTACTATGCCATGCCATGATCACAATGTTCCAAATATGCATTGTTTTGGATGTTGTCAATTTTCTCCGTGTGATGTTTCCATTAATGCTCATGAGGAGACCCCCATAGTTTCCGCATACATATTAGGAGATTTTGATGCATTCCATACTTTGCATGATTCCCATAATTGCATGCACCATATGCATTCCATGAATAACAATGCTCTACATATTTCCCATGATGCATTACACAATTTGGATCTCCATTATGCTATACATAACAACAAACCTATCATGATGGATGACATGTTTCTATATCACGCATCTCATTTATTTGAGTGTTGGATATTTTGTGCTAACCAACACAAGCACGCACGCATCATGATGGATGATGTGTACATATACCACGCACACACAATTTTCCCTTTCTCTTTGTTTTGTGTAGGTACACACGTATACTCGTCAACCTCTCAATCCCAAGAGTTGACGAAATGAGCTCTTGAGAGCAAAGATGACTTGGGATCCTGTGAACTATCCTTACCATCGCTCTCTTCGCACAACGACTACGCGCATCTCTCTCACTTGGCTCTCACACGGCTATGGGCTATATACCGCTTATCGCTTCATGCTCATTTTACCGTGTTCACTTTGCATGCTATGCTTGCTTCTATGCCTTTGCCATGCAATTGTGACCCTTGCTTGCATCTACCCATGATTCACAATTATGCTACTCCTATGTGTATTTGCATGCTTGGTTGAGATCCTTGTTCCTATTGCCATGTTTATCATGTGCCTCATGCTATTGATGCTATTTTGCTCATATCCTCCTTTCATGCTTGTGATATGTCTTGTGCATTATTCATGCCCACCATTTGCACACATGACATACTTGACATGATTCCTTCTAGTACATTGCATCTTCGCACTACTAGCTTGCTTGCCTTGATTCACATGATTGCTTCCTTTGTCGCATCACCCATGTTCCATTATTACTTCCTTTCTTGGGTGGATGATGTATATGTTCGTGCCTCTCACATGATACATCTTGTTCATTGTCGCTTGCCTCCAATTATGCTTATTGATCTTGGAGACTTGGACACCTTACTTGTAATGCATGCTTGCTTGATTGAGCCTATTGTATTTGCTTGTTCTCGCATCATCATATGCCTCCATACTATGAAATGCTCCCTTGTCCTTTCTTATGATGAGCATGATGCATACACTTGTTGGGTATTTTACCACATGAATGATAGGTTTTGCATCTCCGCTAACCTCATTTGTTTTTTCGAGTGTTTGTCATGTTCTTTCATGTTGAAGGATTCACAAGGCAATACCGTCATGACACAATTTGGTCATGTGAAGGCATACATGATGTGCAACACCAACATTTGCGAGAATCTCCTAAAGGTGAACTCCTTCCTTTTGAGCCATCCTCAAATATGCATATTGGATGGGTCACTCTTTCATTGTTGTTTCCTTCTTGTTGTCTACATAGTACATCTCGCGAACGGAGGAGCAACATTGAAGATTGGCTCTATGGCCCTTCACATTGAGGAGCGCTCAGACTTATTGGAAGGACCTTCAAACCTCCACTCATGCCACGACATCAAGCATTGGTACACCAACACCTCCTTATTTGTTGATTGTGCTCACACATGTCATGCTCGATGGACATATCATACACATGACAAATTTGCATCTTATACATGGATTGACTCATATTATGATTGCCTTGTTGCATCTTGTCTTTCTATGTCATCCATGATATATGAGCTTGTGCATTTCCTTAGCAAATTTGTTGTGATATACCTTGATGGCATATTCATACATCATGATGTTATTGCCTACCATCAATTGCATGATCACATCACATTGAGAATCCATTACCATATTCATGCTATTGATAAACCGTCTCACTATGACATCATTTTGCACCGTGGTTGCATTGATCATATTCACAACACATTCGTGTGCATAATGAATGTTTTTGCTCCCATGAATGCTTTGCATACCATTCCATATCTTTTGGATAAGCTTCATGCACCTTGTCATGCTCAATCTTGTCGCACGGACTCATTCTTACATGATGGACACTTTGTGTGCGCTAACCATTGTATTTTTGAGTGTCATTTGTGTTTGCTCTTTTGCATGTGTACCACTCCGGAGACACCTTGGAGTACTTGGATTGCGCCATGTCTTCCACTTCGTCCAACTACAAGTCCGTCCACGACAACCGTTTCCATGGTGATGAGGTTTTCGATCCGAGGTCGGATCTTTCCCAAGGGAGGGGAGATGATGCGGATCATCTTATGATCATCCCCATGTACACTCAAGCATACGCCTTTGAGCCTAAGGTGAACTCGCTCCTTCCCGAATCGTCCCTTTTCACATGTAAGACATGGATGCTACTTCAAGCGCGGACCTTGTGCATACCCAGGTACACCCGAGGAGACCATGGAGAACCCAAGGACCAAGGCCAAGCGTGCGCGGAAGCGATGACGGAAGAAGACGGAGATAGCTCCAGGACCCAGACATCCGGCCCCAGGCTCGGACATCCGGCCGCTGGAGACGACCACTACAGCAACAGCCGCCCAGCCGCCAAGTGCTACAGGCCCCGGACATCCGGCGCCTCGCCATGTCCCGGACATCCGGCGCCTCGCCATGTCCCGGACATCCGGCCTCACCCCCGGAAATCCGGCACCCTCCAAACAGAGAGCAACAAAGTCAGCTCCTCCAGCCCGGACATCCGGCCTGCCAGCCCGGACATCCGGCTCTCCGTGAAGCCCCGGACATCCGGCCCGTCGCTCGGATAACCGGCCTCCCCTGCCTGCGTGCAGTGCATCTGGGCCAAGGCCCATGTACCCCTTCTCCCCTTAGACTATATATACTCCCCCTCCACCTACGTTTTAGGGTTAGCGTTGTGATAGCTCATTTGAGAGATAGAGCTTCGCTCATCCATATTGGATCTACTCCACGAGAGAGACCGTGACCCCTCTACGGAGAAGATCCACCTTGGATTCAAGACCCCTCACGGGAAGACCCCCTTGTGGATTCAAGACCTCACGGAGAAGAACCGGTTACCTCTTGTATCGTCCGTTGTTGACTTTGGATCTTGTATCTTCCTTTGTGTTTGTGGATCTAGAGCATGTGTGATCATTTCTTGTTGGTTGAGTGATTCTCTCGTGTTTCCCCTCGTGATTTCCCTCGTTTTCCCCCTTGTGTTCCTCATGTTCTTCGCGGGATCCGCTCCTTTCATGAAAGATCGGGCGATTAGGGTTCTACCCTACATCACTATAGCTCTCTAAATATCGAGAGGATATGTTGTAAAGAGAATCACCATGTGAATTCCCTCGGTTTAAATGGATCAAAGATCCATGCCATTTATTCAGTTGAGTTAAGAAAAAGAAATGACATGATGGCATGATGACATATGCAATGCACATGATGCAATGATGAATGCAATGAACCAAACAAATCGCACGATGAAACCCGGAAAAACATGGAAGGCATCTGAAGCTCCGGTCTTGGGGCGTCACAACACTCCACCACTACGAGAGGATCTCGTCCCGAGATCTAGGATGGCACCAGAGGGAAAATGAAGAGGAAGAGAAGAGGTAAAACTAAGTTGCTTCTTTGACAAATGAGTGAAACCAAAGAACCTTGAGAGGTTGAACCATTTGAGAGTAGAAAACAACGGAGATGATTGAAATTGAAAACACTCCGTTAGCAAAAGGAACAAGGAAGAATAAATTCGGGTAGCACTCCGGTTGAAAAGAGATGCAAGACTTGATAAGGCGGAAAGAACTTGAGCAAAGGGCACAACACACCGGTTAAATGGATAAGCACGAAAAGAACACGATCCTCACAATTCAAGATGATGGGAGAAGAGAGCAACAACACAATGCCTCCGGAAGCAAGAATAGAAGATAGATCATTGGAATGAAAGAATGTAGAAGAAAACAACATCTTCTACCTCAAATGAGCTTGCAAAAGCATCTTTAGGAGAAGGGTCAAACGGAGTTGTTGGAAAAACCAACAACGAAAGGAGTAAGCTTGTAGTGGGCTTATGGAAAACATCTCGAAATTTTGAGGTGAAATTCTGCCACTAGCGAAAAACAATAGATTGGATTGATATGAACAAGGAGACGAGAAACTTATTTCACCGGAAGGATAAATGAAGGCCTTGGGTCATTTATAAGCACCATAAAAGCAACAATCCTTAGGGAAATCTTTAGGTGAAATGTATCCCAAGATAACTCGAATGAAGAGATTGATGGATTGCAAAGGATCTCATGAACGAATTGAAAATGATGGGTTTACAATATGTCATCCTGGACAACTTGTGAATCATGAAACACCAAGAAATTGTCAAAAATGACTTAACACCACCTCAAAAGATAAGGTAGAACAAATTGCACTTCGGAATGCATGATGAAGAATACTTGAGCTCCTCTAAAAAGAATCTCAACGAACACTTCTAGAAGGAATTAAATCCTTGATGAACCATCATGTAGAACCTCCATGAAGAACTCCGGTAATCAAAGGAATGATCACAAAGAAGTGAAGGATGAAAAGAATAAGATTGAAGCCTTGCAATGATTAGATAAATGTTCGTGGTGATATAGGTGAGAGATCTTGGATCTCCGAGAAAAGTATGAAGTACTTGAACCGAGAATTTACTCATCGTGAACAAACTCCGGAAGAATGAATCAATCACTTGGAAGGAGCGAGAATAAGAATTATGTTATGCATATCCTTCATCAATTTAGATTGATGACAAGCAACGGATTTGGCATACTACTTATTCTGATAAAAAAGGATTAAGATAGATATATCACAAACTTGAGAAGGTCTTCAACGAACCACCGGTAGGATTGGAAAGAATTAAAGAATGGAATGATACAATAACAACGGAAGAGAATTCTTGAACGAACCACCGTAAGAATTGGAAAAGAACGAAGTAAAGGGATGAATCACCGGTAAGAATTAGAGAACGAATGGAGATACTTGAGGGAATTTGATACAAGAGAACGAAGAGATCACGAGCTGATTATAGAATATTTGAATGATGCACTGGTAAGATTTGGAGGATGATAGCTGAAAGCTGAGAATGAATAAATTCTGAGATGATGAGCTCTGGAGAATCAAACTGAAAAGACTCCTGAATTGCTCCGGATGGGTGAAAAGAATTGTCACAATCGAAATAATTATGAGAGGATGGCATCAGGCTTGAACTATGAATCTTTGAGAGAACGGATAAGATTTGGAGGAAAACTCTTCTTCGGTCTTCAAATCCGAGAATGTCGACGAGAAACACCAGCATGAATTGTTGAGATACTCCAGAATGATAATTAGAAAGGTTGAACCAACGATGAAAAGATTTATAAGATCTTGGAGAAACCATCTGACTGATGATAGTTCATTCTTACGTCAAACTTGGAAAAGAATTTGAGAAGCTACGGAAAAAAGAGTCAGGTAAGATCCTGGAAAAAGACCAGTGGGTTAGGGCCCACTCAAAAGAAACACCATTGAACGATTAAAAGAGAGATTGCGCCGGTTGAATTAAATGGCTTGAATGAGATAACAACCTTGAAATAGGTTCAATGGATCTTGAATGAAAAGACGAGTCTTCTGAGCTATCCTCAGCATTCCAGATAACGTGAATAGCAAGAGGTGCATGATTAAGAGGTGCAATGGCATGGGAAAGTATTTGAAACGGGGAAAAGAATATGATCAATACTGAAAGCTTGAATTGAATCCACCGGAGAAGAAAAGAATGAAGAATAATACACTTCAAAGCTCCGTTAGTATCTTCCTCAGAATCACCGGATAAGAACATTGATTAAAAGAATGAAGAGACTTCACATCAATAAGATGGATACTTGATTAAGAAATCCGAGTCCTTGAAGAATAAGGGTGGGAGGGTGGGAAAACAAAGATAATTTGGGACGAATGAAACAAACGCCATTGAGAATACTTAGAGTTGGTCGTGCGGATGTTGAAAATGAACGGATCCACTTGAAGGGAAGCTCACCGGTTGAGAACAAATTGAAATGACAAACTTGATGATCGAGAGGGATTCGTATTCACATAGAAATATGAGAACACCACTTAGAAAAAAGGTATGGAATCAACACTTGACATCGAAGCAACTCGAATACCACAATCAAAACAAAACAAAGGATTGACTTGCAGAATAAGCCGGAAACAAACATATGATAGATCCCATATCGTATCATGTGTCTGTTGGAAAGATATCCTACGATATACTTGAATTCCCACTTACAAACTCCCGAAACTTTATGGTTATGCAATCAGGTGTTGGGGACACATGGGAAGCATAATATCTCACCCAAACTAACAAATCCTACATCCACCTGTATCCATCCTTCAACACATAACCAAGAAACCTTCGGAAATCATTTACCTCAACCTTCGAAAAGCATCCGTTATACGAGTTGTGGCAATACTCCCGAACTCCCGCCCCAGTACTGGGTGGCGTCGAGGTTATCTCACCAACAACTGCATAAAGGAGATTTTAGATGTCGGCGAAACTCAGGTATTCCAGAACTGCAACGATAAAATTGTGACGACAACACCTCGGAGCTCAACTCCCTGGGACACTGCCACAACCCCTAAATGTCAGGAGGCACCAAGAACAATGTTCTCGTCACAAAACCATCGGAACGATTCCAAGATACCCGCGTGATCCTAAAAAAATTTAGTGAAATTTGAGAAGAGAAGAGTCAAAACTCTACGCCAAGAGGCCTCACCAGAGCGATGAAGGTACTGGGGAGTAAAAAGAATCCTACTCTCTGATATATATAATCCTATAAGACTCAAAACATTTTTCTAGACTCAACAACGCTAATGATTCGATCAGGCAAGGAGCTCCTAAGTCGGGGAAGGCTCTGATTACCAACTTATAACACCCACCATGCGGCTATATCTCCCACGTGTCGAAGCACGACTTAGAGGCATAACCGCATAGTAGGCATGTCGCAAGAGGGGTAAACTTTACACATCCCATGTACTGAATAAGAAAGGGATAAAGAGTTGGCTTACAATCGCCACTTCACACAATACATAAATATAGCATTACATCATCCAGAATACAATCAAGGTCCGACTACGAAACCAAATAAAGAAAGACAACCCCTAATGCATAGATCCCCGATCGCCCCGACTGGACTCCACTACTGATCAACTTGAAATGAAACAACACAATGAACACGATCTTCATCGAGCTCCCACTTGAGCTTGGTTGCGTCACGTGCACGGTTATCATCGGCACCTGCAACTGGTTTTGGATGTAATCTGTGAGTCACGGGGACTCAGCAATCTCGCACCCGTGAGATCAAGACTATTTAAGCTTATGTATAGGAAATAGGTAGTGAGGTGGAGCTGCAGCAAGAACTAGCATATATGGTGGCTAACTTACGCAAAAGAGAGCGAGGAGAGAAGCAAATCTCGGTCGAGCAGCTATAATGATCAAGAAGTGATCCTGAAACTACTTATGTTCAAGCATAACACGAGACCGTGTTCTCTTCCCGGATTCCGCTGGAAAGAGACCATCACGGCTACACACGCGGTTGATGCATTTTAGTTAAGTTAAGTGTCAAGTTCTCTACAACCGAACATTAACAAATTCCCATCTGCCCATAACCACGGGCACAGCTTTCGAAAGTTCAAAACCCTGTAGGGGTGTCCCAACTTAGCCCGTCACAAGCTCTCACGGTCAACGAAGGATATTCCTTCTCCCAAGAAAACCCGATCAGACTCGGAATCCCGGTTACAAGACATTTCAACAATGGTAAAACAAGACCAGCAAAGCCGCCGGGATGTGCCGAGAAATCCCGATAGGAGCTGCACATATCTCGTTCTCAGGGCACACTGGATGAACACTACGTACAACTAAAACCAACCCTCAAGTTTCCCCGAGGTGGCGCTGCAAGTGGCTCTATTTTGTACCAACACTCAGAGGAGCACTGACCCGGGGGTTTAAAATAAAGATGACCGTTGAGTCTGCAGAACTCAAGGGAAAATTTCTTAGGTGGCAAATGGTAAAACCAAGGTTGGGCCTTACTGGAGGAGTTTTATTCAAAGCAAACTGTCAAGGGGTTCCCATTATAACCCAACCGCGTAAGGAACGCAAAATCAAGGAACATAACACCGGTATGACGGAAACTAATGCGGCAAGAGTGGAACAAAACACCAGGCATAAGGCCGAGCCTTCCACCCTTTACCAAGTATATAGATGCATTAATTAAATAAGAGATATTGTGATATCCCAACATATCCATGTTCCAACATGGAACAATCTTCAGCTTCACCTGCAACTAGCAAAGCTATAAGAGGGGTTGAGCAAAGCGGTAACATAGCCAAACAACGGTTTGCTAGGAAAGGTGGGTTAGAGGCTTGACATGGCAATATGGGAGGCATGATATAGCAAGTTGTAGGTATCGCGGCATAGCAAAAGAGCGAGCAACTAGCAAGCAAAGATAGAAGTGATTTCGAGGGTATGGTCATCTTGCCTGAAATCCCACAAGGAAGAAGAACAAGTCCATGAAGAAGACAAACGGACGTAGTCGAACAAATCCTCACAAACTCGACGTTATCGGAACAAACCTGAAGAAGCAACACCGGAAAGAAACAAACAATATAGTAAACAAACATCACATAAACATGGCATGATGCACAACCAAGTATGATGCATGTCCGGTTTAATGATACATGGCAATATGGGAGGCATGATAAAATGCACAAGCAATCCTACAAATTAAGTGGAGCTCAAAATGCAACTCCACATCAATTATTAGTTCTCTCTCGTTTATGTACCCAACAATATTAAATGTTTTTAGCATGGCAAGAGGGTGAAGCATAAGAAAACTACACAATCTAAGCAATATAAATGGGGCCGGAAACATCAAACAACAATTCCGGTAAATCCCCATATGCATTTAGCAAATTAAGGCAAACAACAATTTTAAACATCTTAAATGTTATTATCATGATGCAGATGACATGTGCAAGTTTATGCCATTTTTATTAAAAGTTGACAAGAGCATTATGAAGCATTTGTTACCGTGGTGAAAAGAAAAGGGTGCCATGGCGACGATAAAAAAAATGATGCCACGGCAACGTTCCGGTTCCGGTAACTCGATTGAGATAACGATGCAAAAGAGAAGGGTGCGGATGCGTGGAACACGCAAGAGATGGTGGGGTGCTCCCGGTTACCAGGTTCCCACGGGTCGACAGCGGCAAAAGAGGAGGACCGAGCAAGCGGCAACTTGGACACGGTGCAGACAACGGGTGCATCTCATACAACACACGCATTCGGTCCACGGGCGTGGTCTCGGGGTTATACCTTCGAAGTGTGCCTTTTCGGAATGGATCAAGTTCGATGCAAGGTAGAGGAAGTAGACGTTTACGGGTCATCGAGGGAAGTAGTGGTACTTTTCCAAAGAGGAACTTGATGAACCCAACATATCCAAGGCGACGGTAGTCGTACACGGCAATAGTAACTTGTAGGGTCATCCATCTCGTGGTACTTAGGTGAATCCACGAGAAACGGTAGTCATACATGGTTCATCGAGGAACTTGACGTCCACGGGGTCTTCAACAATGGTTGTGGTACTTGTTCTGTAGACGTTCGGGTGGCGGTAGTGGTACACGTTTTGAAGGTGAACTTGACGAATACAAATCCCTTCAGGGTTGTTGTGGTACTAAGGGTCTTCGGACTTGACGGATCCGATGTCTCAGGGCGTAGTGGTACATGTTCGTTTACTCCACGGTCTTGGCGGATCCACGCTATGGTAGTGGTACTCGCGAAGAGGTACTCGGCGTTCGTCGTGTAGACGTTCACGGTGTCTTGGCGACGGTAGTTGTACATGGGTCTTCGGCGATGGTACTTGGCGTTCTCGTTCTGGCCGACCCAAAATGAAGCACGACAAAAGGGTCTCTCGAGGCAGCAGCAAGGCAACTCATGCCCAACAGTGAAGCAACAAAATCGGCCATGGATTGGTGACGTTGAGGAAGGTGACCTCGGGGTCCACCACATGGTGACGGAGGCGGGACGCTGCTGCGCGAGCAGAGGAGGCCGATGGGGCATGGAGTGGCGCGAGACGAGCAAGCAGCGTGCATCAGTGGAGTTTTGAGCTCGGCCGGCAGCGGCCAGAGGAGGCTCAGCAGAGGCGCGGCGACGGCCTGAAGGTCGAGGTCGCCGGCAGGGCCTGGTGGAGCTCGGCGGTGGACTCGCAGGTCGGCGCGGCAGAGGCACGAGAGGGCGGTGGAGCATAGGAATGGAGTGGACGGCGATGGAGGCAGGGCAAGGCAGGGGCTCTGGACCGCTGCTGCTGTTGACACCGATAGTGCAGGCGATGCAAGTCGACGAGGAGGAGCCGGCGAGGGACCCTGGCATGGAGGCAGTGGAGGTGAATAGGGACGCGGGCAGCAGAGGGAGGAGGCGGCAAGGAGAAGCGGGAGGAGAGGCACCGCGGGAGGAACTGGCGCAGGGAGCGAGGGTGAGGGCTCGGGGCTCCTCCCTGGCGTTTGTGGGGAAGGGAGCAAGAGGAGGGAGTGATGGATCAAGCCGGCTCTCCTGGTGGCGCAAGCGAGGGGAAACGGGAGAGATCGGGCCAGGGGTGCTAGGTGCGGTCTAGGGTTAGAGGGTTAGGTGGGCTTTAGGGGGGTTGGGCCTAGGTAGGATAGTGGGGAAGCAAGTCGGCCTGGCACTGAGGCCCAAGTGTCCAGCCGGGCTTCACTCTCTCCCTCACATCTCTTTAGCAGAGAAAAAAATAAAGAGAGGAAAAGAAAGAGAGGGTTAGGAAAAGATTTTGGGCATAGGGATAATTTTCCCGAACTCACAAAAATATGCTTGTTCCGAGAAAATGGAAAAGGCAAAGATTGAAAGATGTAAAATTCAAACACATTTGATTTAAATTCAAATGGGTTTGAACTAAGACCCGGTAAAAGGAAGGTCCATAAATGTTGGGAATTTAGGTGGAGCTCCGGAAAATGATGAAAGAATATATGGCAAGGTTTGAGGAGCAACTCGAAGCAGAAAAGACCTGAGAGTTTTAAATTGCAAGTGTGTTTGCGGTAAATCCAAATAATTTGAATATTTACTATATCTCTCTAAATATCGAGAGGATATGTTGTAAAGAGAATCACCATGTGAATTCCCTCTGTTTAAATGTATGAAAGATCCATGCCATTTATTTAGTTGAGTTAAGAAAAAGAAATGACATGATGGCATGATGACATGATGCAATGCACATGATGCAATATGAATGCAATGAACCAAACAAATCACACGATGAAGCCCGGAAAAACATGGAAGGCATCTGAAGCTTCGGTCTTGGGGCGTCATAGCAGCGGCGGCGGCGAGGCGCGGTAGAGGCGGCGGCGCGGCTGCGGTGGCGGGGCTACTGGAGGCGAGGTGGGTGGTGGTGGCGGGGGGAGGGGGGCTTGGGTATTTAAAGAGGGGAGGGGGCAAGACAGTGGGGAGGCGGAGTCCGGCTTGGACTCCATCCGAGTTGGCGGCGGCGGGGAAGATGGGCCGGCCCGGCTGGGTTTCGGCCCAGTCGGTGCCCGAAGACTTTTTTTTAAAACAATTCCGCCGAATAGAAAAAAATCCTAGAAAAATAAAATAAAAATCTAAAAATGCCAAAACAAATTTTCACCGTCTAAATAAAATATTTAGAACGAGATGAACATTTTCTTGGCCCTAAAATGCAATTTTTGAAAACGTGCAATTTTTCTAATGCAAACAAAATTGCAATAAAATCCAAATAAAAAATATTCGATTTTAATATTTTTCCTCCAATATTTCAATTATTTTGGAGAAGTCATATTATCTTCTCTCATATACTTTAATATGAAATATTTTCGGAGAAAAAAATAATTAAAACCAAAAATCCTCGTTTGAATATTTGATAAAAATCAAATTTGAAAACCGGGGAAATCCCCTACTCTCTCCTGATAAAAATCAAATTCGATGAGATGGTGGCTATCGTTTTAGAGGAAGTCGACTTTGACGATCCGACTACGAACCTGCGAGGACGTCGCGCCTTAGCAATCGCTAAACCAACTCTGAGGGGTTATTGACCACGCCGGAGCACGATCAACCTGACCACGAGGGCCTGTTTCCTGCGAGCAAACGAAGAACAAGCAAGAAACTGAGATTGCAATCTGGATATTGCGAATATAAGATGAAAGCTTTATTGATCAAGGTGGGGTTCTGTGATGTCTTGGTCTAGTCGTTGGACACAAACGAAGTACGCGAAGTTGCAGCTCTGGCGAACTTTTAATCTAAACAAAACCCAAAGTCTAAACGACGCCCTAAGGGCTGTATATATGGAGGAAGAGGGGGGAATTTCGTGGCCCTTGGAGGAGGGGTCCGAAACCAACCCTAACTCTTGTTTCCCCACACATACAGACTCTATAAACAGCCTATACTTAAGTATTTCGAAAATACATGGGCCTGGCCCAATAATAAAGTGACGTAGCACCTAAAATAGCCTCTGGACGGAATTTATGAAGTGGCACTTTGTATATTTCGCCCAAGACTTCATGCACTCCTTATTGTGGCTTCAAAGTCCTGAAATCATCACTTGTAACTCCGTTCTGGATCCCCTTGTGCATGCCATCATCTCCACGCTTGAACTTGTTCCAAGGTTCATCTTTCTTGTCCAAGCTAGGCCCTTCATTTGTAAGCAAGACAATTGTATCCAATTTAGGCAGCATCATATTCTCATGGACATTAGAATCGTTACCAAGAAACGAAAGTACCTGATAATTCAATTGCTGTGCGTGAGCTCTAGTAATTGGTCCAGTATGTATAGGAGCAGGGGCTGTGGGTGTAACAATGGTATTGATGTCCTCATCATCCTCCCCTTCTTGAAATGAAGTCGTCCTCGATGAAAGTTCATCGTCCTCACCCAAATAAGGCTTCAAATCTGCAATGTTAAAAGTGGGACTAACCCCAAAATCTGCAGGCAGCTCAAGTTTATATGCATTATCATTTATTTTCTCTAACACCTTAAAAGGACCATCAGCATGTGGCATTATCTTTGATTTGCGCAAATTAGGAAATCTATCCTTACGCAAATGTAACCAAACAAGATCTGCAGGTGCAAACACAACATGTTTTCTACCCTTATCTCCAGCAAGTTTATATTTAGCATTCATACGCTCAATGTTTTCCTTAATTAACTCATGCATTTTTAAAATCAATTCAGCACGTTCTTTAGCATCAAAATTAACCTTCTCCGAAGATGGAAGACGCAACAAATCAATAGGTTCACGAGGTAGGAAACCATACACAATTTCAAATAGGCACATCATAGTAGTAGAATGCAATGAATGATTATACGCAAATTCATATGAGGCAAGCATTCTTTCCACATTTTCTTGTTATTCTTCAAAACAGCCCTAAGCGTAGTAGACAATGTTCTATTGACTACTTCAGTTTGTCCATCAGTTTGGGGGTGACAAGTAGTACTAAAAAGCAGCTTAGTCCCCAACTTAGCCCATAAACATCTCCAAAAGTGGCTAAGAAATTTAGTATCACGATCTGAAACAATAGTATTTGGCACACCATGCAAGCGTATAATTTCATGAAAGAACAAATCAGCAACATTAACAGCATCATCGCTTTTATGACATGGTATAAAGTGTGCCATTTTTGAGAACCTATCCACGACAACAAATATGATATCCCTCCCCTTCTTTGTTCGAGGTAAACCTAAAACAAAGTCCATAGATATATCCTCCCAAGGAACACTAGGTACAGGCAAAGACATATATAAACCATGAGCATTGAGTCGTGACTTTGCTTTTTGACATGTAGTGCAATCAGCAACGAAACGCTCAACATCCCATCTCATCTTTGGCCAAAAGAAATGTGTAGCAAGTATATCCTCCATCTTCTTGACGCCAAAGTGTCCCATTAATCCTCCTCCATGCGCCTCCTGCAACAACAAAAGACGAACAAAGCTAGTTGGAATGCATAGCTTGTTAGCACGAAACACAAATCCATCGTTAAGAACGAACTTGTTCCAAGTTCTCCCTTCTTGACAATTCTGCAATACATCTTTAAATTCAGCATCATGCACATATTGATCTTTGATGGTCTCCAAACCAAATATTTTAAAGTCAAGTTGTGAAAGCATAGTATAACGATGAGACAATGCATCAGCAATAACATTTTCTTTACCCTTCTTGTGTTTAATGACATAAGGAAAAGTCTCAATGAATTCAACCCATTTAGCATGTCTACGGTTCAGTTTTGCTTGACTTTTAATGTGTTTCAAAGATTCATGATCAGAATGTATAACAAATTCCTTGGGCCATAAATAATTACCATGTTTCTAAGGTCCAAACAAGAGCATATAATTCTTTGTCATAAGTAGAATAGTTCAGACTAGGCCCACTCAATTTTTTAGAAAAGTATGCAACAGGTTTGCCATCTTGTAATAACACACCTCCTAATCCAATTCCACTAGCATCGCATTCAAGCTCAAAAGTCTTATTAAAATCAGGAAGTTGGAGTAAAGGAGCATGTGTCAACTTATCTTTCAATACCGTGAAGGCTTCTTCCTGTGCGGTACCCCAATCAAAAGGCACATCCTTCTGTGTAAGCTCGTTGAGAGGTGCAGCAATGGTGCTGAAATCTCTCACAAAATGCCTATAGAAACCAGCGAGGCCAAGGAAACTCCTCACTTGTGTGACCGTTTTGGGCTGCGGCCAACTCCAATAGCTTCAATCTTGGCTTTATCAACTTCAATTCCCTATGGAGTAACAACATAGCCAAGAAAAGATACTCGGTCGGTGCAAAAGGTGCACTTTCCAAGGTTACCAAACAAACGTGCATCACGTAGAGCAATAAAAATAGCACGTAAATGTTCCAAATGTTCCTCCAAAGATTTTCTATAAATCAATATGTCATCAAAGTAAACTACCACAAATCATCCGATGAAAGCACGTAAAACTTCGTTCATTAACCTCATGAAAGTACTAGGTGCATTAGTTAACCCAAAAGGAATGACTAACCACTCATATAATCCAAACTTAGTTTTAAATGATGTTTTCCATTCATCTCCCAATTTCATACAAATTTGATGGTATCCACTACACAAATCAACTTTGGAGAATAGTGTAGAGCCACTCAATTCATCAAGCATATCATCTAGCCTAGGAATAGGATGATGATAACGAATAGTAATATTATTAATGCCTCTACAATCAACGCACATACATGACGTACCATCCTTTTTCGGCACTAAAATGATAGGAATAGCACAAGGACTAAGGGATTTACGTATATGACCTTTGTCGAGCAGTTCTTGTCTTGACACATAATCTCCTTCGACTCCTCTGTATTGGTACGGTATGGTGCACGGTTGGGTAATGATGCACCAGGAATTAAGTCAATTTGATGCTCAATCCCTCGAATAGGTGGTAATCCCGGTGGCACGTCTTGTGGAAGGACGTCAGCGAACTCCTGCAAAATGTTAGTGACAGCAGGAGGCAAAGAGGAAGGCACATCCTCGAATGAAAATAATGCCTCTTTGCACACAAAAGCATAGCAAACAAATTTGCTAAAATCTAAATCATCAATATCAGATTTGGTGGCAATTAAACATGCACTTTTCAATTTAATTTCAGAAGCAACACTAGATGGTTTATTATTAGGCTACATTTGTTGCTCAAGTTCTTTTGCCACAATTTGATTTTCACTTTTATTTTTCTCCTGTTTTGCTTTATTAGCTCTATTAATATCATCTTTCAAAATGGAATTAGGAGTCATAGGAAGCAAAGTAATATTTTTATCCTTATGAACACGAGTATACTGATTGTTTCTACCATGGTGTACAGAATTTTTATCAAATTGCCATGGTCTACCAAGTAATAAGGAACATGCTTGCATAGGTACCACATCACAAGCAACATAATCAGCATATGTAGAGATACTACAATGCACACAACAACATCTTCAGGAGCTATGTATTGCGTCTCATGATCAGAATCATCTCCACCATGTTCTTCACGTGTAATAAGAGCCAAAGTCTCCTCATCATAGTCACTAGCGGACTCATACCCACCATCCCCAGTAGCAATCATCACACGCTGAGATTGGCATTCTCTCGCAAAATGTCCTCTTCCCTTACAACGACGACAAATAATATCACTTGTGTGCCCTGTTGATGCTATGGACGAAAAAGAGCTCTTCGCAGGTCCGGCAGGTGTGCTCTTGGCAGATAGTGGTTGTTGTGCCTGTTTTCTTGTATCACAGCTGGAGGTGGCACCTGATGGAGGTGCTGGTGGAGTGGAAGTAGGGGATGCACGTGGTGTCCATGATGAAGATCGACCTGCAGAAAAGTTAGTTCGCGCCAATGCCTGTCGATCCTGCACTTCACATTCAGCTTTACAAGCAAGATGGAATAAACGAGTTATATTAGTATACTCTTTATACTCTAGAATGGTCTGAATCTCTCTATTCAATCCACCCATAAAATATGCAAGCATAGCTTCATTCTCCTCAACAATACCACATCTAATCATGCCAGTTTGTAATTCCTGATAATATTCTTCTACAAAAAATTTTCCTTGTCTTAAACGCTGCAATTTTTGAAGTTTCACGTTGGAATAGCAGTTTTCAAAGCAGCTCAAGTAGTTGGAATAGGATATAATCTACAATGTTCAGACCACCAAACACATGCAAAGCTAGTGAAAGCACAAACAGCAGCAGGAACATGTCTCTCCTCAGGATATTGTAAACATGTAAATCATTGTTCGGTTTCTAACTCCCAAGTAAGATATATATCAGGAATATATCTACCCTCAAATGGTGAAATATTCAATTTTAGTTTAGGAAGATGGTCATGTACCTCAGGTGGTGGTGCAGTCCTACCTTGCGATGATATGCATGAGGACGACCTGGTGGTGGTGGTGCTGGTGGTTGCACGTAGTTCTGATTTTGGTCAACCTCATCCTCGTAATGGTCCTCCACCTCTGCAGTAGCAGCAGGAGCGGCAGAAGCATCAACAACGGCACCAGAATTTTGCCCAGGGTCAATGGGAACGCGTTGTGATCGTCCCACTTGATTTGGAAAGCGAAGTTGTTGTTGTTGTTGTTGTTGTTGTTGTTGTTGTTGTTGTTGTTGTTGTTGTTGTTGTTGTAGATGTGCGTTAGGGGCAGCCGGTGGTGGTGGTGGAAGACGCGCGAGCAATTCATTAAACTTGTTATCGAGCTTTGTTTCGAACGTCTTCTCCATACCATCTATCGTCTCCATGGCCTCTTCAAATCTGTTTAGCACATCTTGCACCTGTCCACTCATCATTTGCTGAAATTTATCATGCAACTCCTTATTCGTCATGTTCTCCCAGTCAGTCTTGTCGACTTGTGATCCTGCCATGGTTAGCAGCAATAGAAACACACACGAATATGATCCTACAGACTACTAACAAGAGGTGGTGGTGGATGTCACAAATCCGTCAAGCAAATCTCAAATTCTTACCAGTTCTTACCCAGCAGCAGGCGGTGATCGGCAACCGTCGTAGTCAAAACTCTCAAAGCTTGGATAGAGCGATTACTAGGGAGAGTCAAACGCACGACGTAGATGTATGTGGAGCTGGGAAGGCTTATAATATGGTAGCAAAAAGGGTCAGCAATAATCAATTCAGAGATGCAAAGTTGAATAAACGCTCAACGACGGTACTGTGCTGGTCCTAGGCTAGACCGTACTAGAGACGTGAGCCTAGAACACTAACAAAATCGCGGCGCTGCACGTAAACAAGGGAGGAGCACGCTCTAATTTTTTTTTTCACTTTTTTCGCAATTTTTTTCCTCTTTTTTTTGCTCCACGACAATTTTTTTTTGAAGAAGTCTACAAATGGTCTAAAAACTGCCTAGCCAAAGTTTTCCTACTGCAGGTAGCACGGAATCTCGGGAGTCCTACTCTGTCACGACTCAGAGTATGGCGTGATCTGGAACTGGAAAACAAAGCAACAAATACTGCACTCGGACTGGTGGCGGAGATGAATCTGGTGGAATCTCGGACTGGTGGCGGCGATGAATCTGGTGGAAATCGGACTGGTGGCGGATATATGTTGCAGGTGGACTCGGATTGGTGTGATGGCGGCGGATATGTGGTGGCGTATATGGACTCGGATTGGTGGTGAATATGTGGTGGTGAATATGGCAGCGACGATGAAGTTGGTGTGGTGGTGGTATATGGCAGTAGCGATGATGATGATGCGGTGGTGATATATGGCAACGGCGACGTGACAACCTGTGAACAGAACTCCAAACTCTAAAGGACTAGACGCTAAGACCAGCAACTTAACACGATGATGCAACCGCAAATTCAACAAAGCAAATACAGAAAAGATTATGCAAAGGCTCAGATTGGTTCGGATAGGATGAACTAACCCTAATTTTTTTGGCTTTTCGTGGACTATAGGTACGAAGAACAGACTCGATCTAAACTATGAAAAACTGTAAAATCTCACCGAGCAATCTAGAAATCTGATACCACTTGATAGAGAAAAAGGTGTCCCGTCTTTCGATGAGATAGTGGCTATCGTTTTTGAGGAAGTCGACTTTGACGATCCGACTACGAACGCGAGGATGTCGCGCCTTAGCAATCGCTAAACCAACTCCGAGGGGTTATTGACCACGCCGGAGCACGATCAACCTGACCACGAGGGCCTGTTTCCTGCAAGCAAATGAAGAACAAGCAAGAAACTGAGATTGCAATCTAGATATTGCGGATATAAGATGAAAGTTTTATTGATCAAGGTGGGGTTCCGTGACGTCTTGGTGGGGTCGTTGGACACAAACGAAGTACGCGAAGTTGCAACTATGGAGAACTTTTAATCGAAAAAAACCCGAAGTTTAAACGACGCCATAAGGGCTGTATATATGGAGGATGAGGGGGGAATTTCGTGGCCCTTGGAGGAGGGGTCCGAAACCAACCCTAACTCTTGTTTCCCCACACATACGGACTCTAAAAATAGCCTATACTTAAGTATTTCGAAAATACATGGGCCTGGCCCAATAATAAAGTGACGCAGCACCTAAAATAGCCTCTGGACGAAATTTATGAAGTGGCACTTTGTATATTTCGTCCAAGGCTTCATGCACTCCTTATGGTGGCTTCAAAGTCCTGAAATCATCACTTGTAACTCCGTTCCGGATCCCCTTGTGCATGCCATCATCTCCATGCTTGAACTTGTTCCAAGGTTCATCTTTCTTGTCCAAGCTAGGCCCTTCATTTGTAAGCAAGACAAATGTATCCAATTTAGGCAGCATCATATTCTCATGAACATTAGAATCGTTACCAAGAAATGAAAGTACCTGATAATTCAGTTGGCGTGGGCGAGCTCTAATAATTGGTCCAGTATGTATAGGAGCAGGGGCTGTGGGTGTAACAATGGTATTGATGTCCTCATCATCTCAGAGGGTCCTTGAGTTGCTTAGGATTTCGGGGATCGCGAGATGAAATGCAATAAAATATGATATGCAAGAATGATCTATGTATAACATTCCAAATTGAAAATTTGGGATATTATAGCACGGAAGAGCACACTGCGGCCCTTGCAGCAGAAGCACAAAGCAGCCTTTTAAGGTAAACCGCCAATTCAGCGATACAGCCCCCAGACACCGTCAAGCGAGTCCGGAGTAACCTGCAACAGGATCGCCGGGCACGTTCAGAGCTCGCCTAGCAATTCGGCCCTCGTCCCAGTCCCGGTCAAGCGATGAAATCCATGCCGTGCATACATAATTACGCACTGAAAATATCATGGGCATAGGCGGGGGCACGATCAGGGCACATCCCGCAATGCGGCTTAACCGCCCTAGGGGCTGCATACCTTTATCATTTTTTCTCTTTCAGGACCTTACTCTCTGGAAGCCCTTTCCGGCGGCATTATTGCCGAACACATTACGAGAAGGGACAACCAAGGAGGCAAGAGGCTAAGACGTACAAGGGAACCCCCAGGTGGTCTCTAATAACAATCGATATACCCGCTTTTTACTACCCATACGCAGCTTGCCCTTGGATAGGACATGTCAAATAGTCCTATTTTTTGCTTATTGCACTACTTGTATCAGTACGATTCGACGTATTATTTAAATAACAATGCATAGCATTAGTCTATTATTGCATTATCCATCCCTTTTTTCTTATATGTTCATTTACGACAACTTGCACCCATACATTCTGGTACGGTCAGTACGCCAGGGGCTTTCGTTTACCCATATACGGCGTGAGAAGTCCGAGCACTTTCGATAGTGCGGCACCCCAAACTTATATCATTATATGCATCAGCTCTGAATCATGTCTTGGGTCAATAGTTTGGTTTGCCCGGCTCGCATGTTTTGGTACCTTACATTCCGCTATATCGGCCAAGGTAGCGCTGGGAGAACTACTGTGATTGTGTCCCGGTTCTTCCGGACGAGCACCTCAGTAGAGAAAGCCGAAAACTGACTATCATGATAAGGCGAGAGCTGGTTGCTGTTCGAGAGGTCTCAAGTCCTTAAAGACTTTTTCCGCTTCAGGTGAGGAGTCAGCCTTGCCCGACCTAGGCGTATATAGCGCCCCAAATTCGGCCTTCCGAATACTAGGGGCTTCACCAAAATTTAAAATTGTAGACTTCTATTGCTAAGTGGGAGTGATAAAGCCTTATAGTCCGATTGCCTGGTTCATTGTGTTGAACACCTCCCTCGAAGGACCCAAAATTGGGATAATGAGTGCTCAGGTTTATCCCGAACACCCCAGTACTAGTTACATGGGGGCAAAAGCCGACGACTGGCCAACTCTCAGATTTTATAAACGGCCGCACAGAAGGTAATATTTTAAATTCAAAAAGCATTGCATAGCGCAAATGAACTCGTTTCACATTACAGGATCACACGAGCATGTTCATTCAAAAATTACATCTCTAGCACATTCCTCCGCCACAAGGCAGGAACCCTTCAGGACACTGTCATAATACATTTCGGGGCAGCGATGCTCCTTACCCTCCGGCGGCCCCTCGTTCACCCGCTTTACGGCGTCCAGCTTCGCCCAGTGCACCTTCGCCCGGGCAAAAGCCCTGCACGCACCCTCGATGCAGACGGACCACTTTATGACTTCATGCCGTGGGCAGGCATCCACAAGCCGCCTCACCAGACCGAAGTAGCTGCTAGGCTGGGGATTGCCAGGCCACATCTGGACTATAAGACCCTTCATGGCCTGTTCGGCCGCCTTGTGAAGCTTGACCAGTTGCTTCAGCTGGTCGCTCAAGGGCATTGGGTGTTCGGTCCCAGGATACTGAGACCAGAAAAACTTTTCCGTCAAGCTCCCCTCCTCAGCTCGGAAAAACTCCGCGGCATCTAGTACACTGCTGGGAAGATCTGCGAACTCTCCTGGAGAGCTCCGAACTCGGGTAAGTAAAAGGAAAGTTTCCTTCACATGCTTGCTTTGCATAATGAATGCCTTACCCGCTGCTATCTTCTTCACCGCATCAATCTCCTGGAGGGCCCTGTGGGCTTCAGCCTTGGCGCTCTGTGCGCTTTCGAGCGCCTTCGCAAGCTCGGACTCTCGCATCTTAGAGTCAAGCTCCAAGGACTCGTATTTTTTGGCGAGACCCTCGAGCTCTTGCTGCACCTCGCCTACCCGGGCTTCTTGCTTTTCCCGCTCAATGCGCTCCTTGGCCGCTTTGTCTTCGGCCTCGGACATCGCCTTCTTCAAGGTCGCCACCTCGGTCGTGGCCCTTGGCAAATTCATGATGATCCTATTACTTTACAACCAAATTTCTTTTTAATATATAGACAAGGTATTACTTACCTTTGCTCTCCTCGAGCTACCTCTTGGTAAGGCGGAGCTCTTCCTCGGACCGCTCAAGGTCCTGCTTCAGTGCAGCGCCCTCCGCAATATGTGCGGCAACGACCAACAGTGAAGCCTGCATATGCACATAGACATATTCTGATTAGACTCCTGAGTCATTATTTGATCCTCTATTCAGCCTTTCTTCGCAAACGGCAAACAGAGCATCAGGGGCTACTATCTATGCGGTAATATTTTCCTATATTTTGATTGCTTACCTGAAAGCCTGTTAGGAGGTTGGCACAAGTTTCGTTTAGTCTGTTTTTGGCGGACTGAACTTTCTCGATCACCACACTCATGATAGTGTGGTGCTCTTCGTCGATGGAAGCGCCGCGAAGCGCTTCCAGCAAGTTGTCCGGTGCCTCTGGATGGAAAGAGGCCACCGACACGGGCGGCTTGCCCCTCTTAACGGGGGGTCGCCTGCCGGAGTCCGGAACCACTGAAGGTTCTGGCGCAGTGTTCGGCTGGGGGCCAAACTTGGAGCCCGTGGGAGTCTTGCTCCCTTTGCCCCAGGGTCCGGAAGGTCGCCTCGAGGCGCCCCCAGGACTACCTCCCCTCGGCTTGGTGCCTTTTGAGACAACACCTCGACGTTGTCCATAGGGCAAGGGGTGGAGGCGGTCGAAAGTGAATCGCTATTCATATCCGACGAGTCCAAAGAACCGTCCGACGAAGATACGTCGAGACGGGCTCAGGACGGACTGCATAATCATATTCGGCATAAGGAGAAGCAGTGCAATAAAACATACCATGAATTACTATAGTATTCGGATACTTACGACTTTGCCAGGGGCTTGTCCCTGGGTAACTACTCGTAGTCGTTGTAGGCGGCCGTCGTGGAGCAGTCCGAAAGGAGGGTCCTTCCCTTCTTGGACCCTTCGGCCTCCCCGGTTGGGGCG
>NC_041386.1:319763838-319784761 GCF_002162155.2 Triticum dicoccoides | reverse complement strand
CTTTCCTCTTCCTCCTCCTCGTTTTCGTGGGAGGAGTGCGCTTCGGAGTTATCGGACGATGAGTCCGATATAACCTTGCGCCGGAGACCCTTTCGGGTCCCCATGGCCTTCTTCTTGGCCTTCTTCACCGGCACCTTGTAAGGCGCCGGAACCAACATCTCCGTTAGGAGAGCATCTGCAGGATCTTCAAGAAGGGGGGCTGGGCAATCGATCTGCTCCGCTGTCTCTACCCAGTCCTGTTAATGGCATGGAAGCTTAGATCCCGCACATGATTAAACTAGGGCAAATAAATATCCTGTGAGATATAAAAACTTACCGGATTGGCATGGCGCTTTGCGCTGAGTTCGCGGTCCTCGGTAAGGGGAGGAGGTACCTCGGCGCCCTTGAATAGCACCTTCTAAACGTCCTTATCCGTTGATAGAGGCGAGGGTGTCCCGATCTTTCGATGAGATGATAACTATCGATTTGGTGGAGACGACTTTGACGATCCGACTACAAACGTGCACGACGTTGCGCCTTAGCAATCGCTAAACCAATCTCCTGAGGTTACTGACGATGCCGGAAGCACGGTCAGCCTGACCACGAAGGTCTATTCCTGCAAGCAATCGAAGAACGAGCAAGAATATGATAAAGCAATCTGAATATTGCAAATATATATGAAGTATTGATAATGGTGGGGATCCGGAAGCGGTCTTGGTCTGGTCGTTGGACACAAACGAAGTACACGAAGTTGCAATGGCTAACTTTTAACTAAACAAATCCCAAGGAAAAAGCTACTAGATGGATCTACTTATATAGGAGCAAGGGGTGGCGGCCAAGGAGGTGGGAGGACGTCCCAAGGCAGCCTAAAACTAACCCTAGGTCGTACAAGGCTCATGGGCCCAAGTGGAGGTGATGCAACACCTTTGGGCTTGTAGTTTGACTCGGATTCTGCTGCAACGTCAGATTGTTTCATCCGTAACTCAATGCTCCGGACGTATTTGAAGGTGAATCCAATTGGGATGGAAAGAGCATGAAATCTAGTTTCCAACAAAAAAAGAATCACCCAATTTGGAGTCCGTATGAAAAAGTTGTTGGCGTTTTGAGTCAGGTATGTCTGTGCAGTCCGAATCTGAATCCAGAACGTGCAGACTTGGACTCTATCTTCTCTTGGCCCAAAAGTGACGTGAGAGGACTTTTTAAACACAACCTAAACTTCTCCTTTTCCCTTATCTTCATATGTGGATTGTACAAATGTCCCATACACCTGCAATTAGACAAAACACAAAAGTGTGTGAAGTATTTTTGTTCTGGATAACATAAATAGACTATTGAATAGTTTGCATTAGAAATCACCTGACAAATATGCATGTATGCAATATTTTTGGTCGTATCCAAGGTAGTCATGTCCTCATCATGCGTTGTGTCGAAGAGCTCTTGCAGTGTCTGGTGCTTGGCCGGGTCGAACTCCCACAAATTGAATACCCGTCGTTGACATGGGAGGATCCGGCGGAAGAGCATGACCTGGACCACGTTGACGAGCTTGATTTTCTTGATCATTATGTTCTTGATGCAGGTCTGGAGTCCGGTCAGCTCTACCGGGGAACCCAGGACAGGCCCTTCTCTTTCCAGGAAGTGAGCCGCGTGGGTATTCCGGATAGAAATTCGGGGGCCGCCACCTAGTTGGTGTCGCGCGGCTCGTTGATGTAGAACCACCCCGATTGCCGCCCCTTTATGGTCTCCACATAGGAGCCTTCGAGCCAGGTGACGTTAGGCATTTTGCCCACCATGGCGCCTCCGCACTCTGCTTGCTGGCCGACCACCACCTTCAGTTTAACATTGAAGGTCTTCAGCCACAGGCCGAAGTGGGGCCTGATGCGGAGGAACGCCTCACACACGACGACAAATGCCGAGATGTTGAGGATGAAAATGGGGGCCAGATCATGAAAATCCATCCCGTAGTAGAACATGAGCCCGCGAACAAACGGGTGAAGGGGAAATCCCAGTCCGTGGACAAAGTGGGTAAGGAAAACTACCCTCTCATGGGGTTCGTGCATAGGGATGATCTGCCCTGCATCTGGCAGCCGGTGCGTGATGTCCGCGGCCAGATATCCATCTTCCCGTAGCTTTGTGATGTTCTCCTCCATGACAGAGTAGACCATCCACTTGCCTCCCACTCCGGACATGCTTGGAGTGGTTTAAGGAGAAAGATGCGAACTTGGGCGCTGGAGCTCGAGTGTGCGAGAATGGATAAGCAAGGACGACGAAGGCATGGGTAAGAAGGGTGAATCTTTGTCCCTTTATAAGGGCGGAAGAGGCGATGCGCCTCCCCACTTACCTGGTAAAATCGCTTATTCCCCGAACACCGTAATTGATGGCGCGGTTGGGTTGCCCATACCCGTATTAATGAGAATCCCATGATAAGACGACACGATCCTTGCTTCGACAAGATGTGTCAAGAAAACCGCCTCGCGATATGTGCAGTGCTGGTTGAGAAAAAGGTTCGAATAATGACCGGGCCATGGCATGATGTCATGTTGCTAAACGTGTCAGCAGATTAGATTTGTGGAAATATTATTCTCTCTACGGTGGTATGTGGAACTTGTTTTGCTGAGCCGGACACTATCCTTGTGTTCAAAATCTTCTATGGAGTATTCGGAGGAAGAACCCACCTTGCAATGCCAAAGACAAATCTGCGCACCGGACTCATCGTCATTGAAGCCTGGTTCAGGGGCTACCGAGGGAGTCCTGTATTAGGGGGTCTCCGGACAGTCGGACTATATCCATTGGTCGGACTGTTGGACTATGAAGATACAAGATTGAAGACTTCGTCCCGTGTCCGGATGGGACTCTCCTTGGCGTGGAAGGAAAGCTTGGCAATACGGATATGTAGATCTTCTTCCTTGTAATCGACTGTGTGTAACCCTAGCCCCCTCCGGTGTCTATATAAACCGGAGGGTTTAGTCCGCAGGACGACAACAATCATACCATAGGCTAGCTTCTAGGGTTTAGCCTCTATGATCTCGTGGTAGATCAACTGTTGTAATACTCATATCATCAAGATCAATCAAGCAGGAAGTAGGGTATTACCTCCATCGAGAGGGCCCAACCTGGGTAAACATTGTGTCCCCCGCCTCCTGTTACCATCCGCCTTAGATGCACAGTTCGAGACCCCCTACCCTAGATCCGCCGGTTTTGACACCGACAGTCGTACCAGGCCGCTGGATGAGCCACGCCCCGGGCCACACGCAGGCAAGTCTGGGTACCCCCGTTCCCAGAATGCCGACAGTAGCCCCCGGGCCCAAGGCGCACTCATACTTGGCTTCATGGCGAAGCCAAGGGTCAAGTGCGGAGCGCCGCGGGTCCCAATAGCCTGCGACCTTGATTGACGTGTGGAGATTGGCGGGACGTGGGCGTCTCTTCTTCCCCATGCTGCCTCGGTAACCGCCCGATTGCCAAAAGGCTGGTGCACGCCGTGCTGCCTTCATTGCTCCCCTTCTTGCTCTAGATCCCCTTTCCTACTCCTCGCTCCCAAACCTCCAGATCTGCACCAATCCTCCTCCTATTCTGCCATCGATGGCGCCCAGCAAGGCGAAGGCCACCCTTCCGCCCTCCTGGTATGAGCCGGTCCTGAGCGCGCCCAGCGTCTTGGAGAAGAACCTCACCATCACGCTCCTGATCACAGCGGAGGGCAGCGACGAGAAGAGGAAGATCGTGCTCTGGGTTGGCTCCGGCGAGCCGGAGGCATCGGGCAGCACCTTCTATCCCTTCTTCATGAGCACCATTGTCGCGGGGTTGGTTCCCCCCTTCTCTGATTTCTTCTACTCCGTCCTTAGTCATTACAAGCTGCATGCCCTCCATCTTCATCCCAACTCTGTCGTCCTTCTGTCGATCTTCGCCTTCTACTGTGAGGCATACGTCAGGGTGATGCCGTCCGTGGCGCTACTGTGCCACTTCTTCTCTCTCTGGATCAAGGATGGCCACTGCTCGGGGTGCGCCAACTTCGTTGCAGCCAACAAGACCAATGCGATCTCGAAGGCCGGAAGAAGGCCAAGGGCTCCAGTAGCAAGTGGGTCCTGATGGATGCCAAGTGCTCCCACCCCTGGCTAGTGCTGCCGATGGGGATGCCCTCGTCTCATGACGGGTGATTCCGCGCGAAGCTCACCGCCTCCCAGGCGGGGCATGTGCTGGAGAAGATGACTGTCGATTTGAAGCCTGACGACCCAAAGGCGGCGAAGTTGACGGGGGCCTTGATCTTCAAGGAATTCCTATCGTAGCGTGTACTTCCGCTCCAGGCGTGCTCGCGCCCCTTGTGGAAGCTCGGGGACAAGGATGATGACCTCCGCCTGCATCCGGAGGCCTTGTATGACGAGGAACTGGGCACGGCTCTCCGCTCCCTGGTCGGGGACGATTAGGGGTACCCTTCGGACACCTTTGTTCCTCTGTACCACCGCCCCGATGGAGCGAAGGTTGCCGTCGCCATGCCCGTCTTTGATGGGCGTGGACTCATGCCGCCGGCGCCCTCTGAGGCCCCAGTGGTGACGGCTCCGGTGATGGTGTCCTCCGGCGACTCTGACGGGGAGGAGGGGCGGGACTCGGAGGCGACCCCGGAGGGGACCGGGGAGACCTCCCCTCCGTGCAAGGCCGATCTCCTCCATGCCCTGCCTGACGATGACGACGCCGGCGACCACCCGGTGAGGGAGGTCCTGCCCCCTGCTGGGGTCACCACAAGGTCCAAGGTCACCCCCTCAAAGTAGTCCCTGACTGTGGTTCCGACGAAGAGCAGGTCGGCATTGGTCTCCCGGGGCGACGCTCCTGCCTTGGCGTCGTCTGGTGCTGCCGCTAAGTTGGTTGCTGCTTCTTCATCTGCTCCTGGAGCCCGCGCACCGGCGCCCCAGACCGCGAGGCCCTTGGGCTCCATGCTCCTGAAGAGGGTACGAGACTACGCCGCCGTGGACCAGTAAGCACCTCGCCCTGACTTTGTTCTTGCTCCCGCTTCCATTACTGCTTCCTGATGTTCTCCTCTTGCATTATCAGGCCGACGCTGTCGGCGAAGAAGAAGAGAGAGGGGGCAGCCACATCCTCGCGAGCCCAGCAGCCTGGCCTGGTCGCACCCCCTCCGGCGCAGAAAGGCGGTGAAGGCACTCACACTTCTCCCGCTCGATCATCCTCGCGAGGCCCAATGGACCATTCTCAGGAGAAGGCTATCTCCTCGGCCAAGCCGGCTCCGGAGGCGCCTATCCCCAGGTCGCCCGTTGATGCGGCCAAGGTTTAGGAGCCCCCAGCTCCTCTTCTTGCCATCACCAGTTCACAGGTCTTGGCGACGGCGCAGCCTCCTCCTCCAGTCGAACCGCTGGCTCGCGATCCTTCCGCTTCGCCCGACACCTTAGAGGAGGCCCTTTCCGCACCGACGCGGCTTTGGGGCGACCTTCAAGGCGCCGACCACCGCCTGGTGGCGAGGCGCCTAGAGCTGATCTCGGGTTGGCTGCATTCCGATGCGTCTGTTAGGGCGGCGTTGGGCTAGGTTGTGGCAGCTTCCGAAGAGGACAAGCGGGCTGCTGACCGAGCCACGGCCGCCCGCGAGGTGGCGCTGAAGGATGCCGAAGCCGCCAAGAGGCGCTGCCGATTGATGGAGGCCGAGCTGGAGACCATGCGCAACGAGCTTGCGGCCAAGGCTGGCAGTCGCAAGGCGGAGGAGGAGAAGATGAAGGCCCGAGAAGACACCATCACCGGTCGTGATGCTGAACTGGAGCAGCTAGAAAGGGCGCAGGCCATAGAGCGCGGCCGCTTGGAGAAGCTGGTGCAGGAGGTGGAGGCAGAGAAGGCCCAGCTAGAAGCCAAAGCGAAGGTTCTGGCAGAGGATCGCGCGGCCTTCAAGTCCCTTGAGGAGAGATCCCGCAAGGCGCTGCGGGCACTCTACAAGAAGGGCTTGGAGAAGCCGCTAGCAACAGACGACGAAGGCCCCGCCCAGCTGCTTCCTTATCTTGTCATGGCGCTCGAGGGTGTCGTCAACGGGATCGTCCCCATGGTGGAGGGGGAAGCCCGCGCGCTTTCTTCTTCGACTCTGACGCGCGTCTTCAGCCACCTGCATCTTTGCGACCTCGACGCCGACCTCCGTGAGCTACTCGAGCCCGTGGAGGAGGAGCGCTGCACAGCTGCTGCAGCGGCCGTGGAGGGCCAGGTGGAGGCCCTGTTGAAGAAGTTCCTCGCCATCAAGCCTACACCTCCAACCGATGGTCCTGCCGATCCTGCTACCGAGGCCAACGACATGGCCGACAGTGACGCTGCCAGCGGGAAGGCGCTCCCTGACGATGGTGCCCAAGGCTGAAGAAAAGGCTTGGTGGTGAAGAACGATGCTCTTTATCGTTTTACTTTCCTGTGACATGAGACGTGCCTCGTGGAGGCGTTAAAACTCTGCTTGACATTTGGGGGACAATATGTTGTGTAATAATTTATTTAGGTGTTGCGATTTCCTTCCTGTTTGCTTGATGTTCTACGTCGGCAGGGCCCGACCCCGCGCATACCTCAGCCGCCGTTGGGTCGTGCGCATCACCAGGACGGGACCAAGGGGTGAGTGGCTACGTGGCTAGTTAGGCTCCTCAGTCACGATGCTCAGGAGTCCCCCTAGACGAGCAAACGTCCTGCGGGAAGGAAATGCAAAATAGGCCCTAGGGTTCTATGTCGGCAGGGCCCGACCCAACACATACCTCAGCCGCTGTTGGGCCATCCGGATCACCAGGACGGGACTAAGGGGTGAGGGGCTACGTGGCCAGTTAGGCTGATGTAGGGTAGAGACCCTAATCGCCCGATATTTCATGAAAGGAGCGGATCCCGGGGAAAACACGAAGAACACGAGGATGAACAGAAGGAAAACACAAGAGGAAATCACTAAACCGACACGAATAAGTCACACATGGGCTAGATCCTTGAGTACATAGAACGATACACGAATCCACAGACAACTAGGGACGATACACGGTAACCGGTTCTTCTCCGTGAGGAGGTCTTGAATCCACAAGGGGATCTTCCTGTAAAGGGGTCTTGAATCCAAGGTGGATCTTGTCCGTAGAGGGGCTGCGGTCTCTCTCGTCGCGTAGATCCGATATGGATGAGAAATGCTCTATCTCTCAAATGAGCTAAACCAATGCTAACCCTCAAACGGTGGAGGTGGAGGAGTATATATAGTCTAGGGCCACGAAGGGGTAAGTGAGGGCGAAGGGATACATGGGCTCGGCCCGATACACTGTGCATAGACAGGCGTCGGACGTCCGACGGGTACCGGACGTCCAGTGGCTCATGAGGGTCCGGTCATCCGGTACTTGTCGGACGTCCGCTCGTTTGGCTCGGGTGCGGGATTGCCGGACGTCCGGTCCGGGCCGGTCGTCCGGTGGGTCTTCAGGCGTCAGACGTCCGGTCCCGACCGGTCGTCCGGTGGCTGGAGCTTCTTCCGTAGCTCTTCTTCTCATTCCTCGCGCTTGGTGTCCTCGCCTTCTTGTCCATGGTCTTCCTCATGGTTCCTGGTCATGCATAGCACATATGTTTGAGGTAGTAGCCATGTCTCACGTATGGAAAGTGATGGTTCGAAGAGGAGCGAGTTCACCTTGTGTCCAATGGTGTATAGATGAGGTCTCGTCTAATGTTCTCTTAGGGCTTGGAGAGTAGTTGGAGTGTACATGGCAATGAACGTGGGATGCTCCGCATCATCTCCCCCCCCCTTGGGAAAGATCCGACCTCGGATCATGATCCTCATCACCATGGAAACGGTAGTCGTGGACGGACTTGTAGTTGGACGGAGTTGAAGACATTGCGCAATCCAAGTACTCCGAGGTGTCGCCGGAGTGATATACATGCAAGAAGACTAAACACAAACAACACTCAGAAATACAATGGTTAACGCACACAAGGTGTCCATCAAATAAACATGAGTTCGTCCAAAGGAATTGTTCATGAAAATGCTTGAGATGCTTATCCAAATGATGTAAAATGACAAGTAAAGCATTCATGGAAGCAAAATCATTCATTGTGCACACAAATATATTGTGGATGTGATCAATGCAACCACGGTGCAAAATGATGTCATAGTGAGACGGTTTATCAATAGCATGAATATGGTAATGGATGCTCAATGTGATGTGATCATGCAATTGATGGTAGGCAATAAGATCATGATGTATGAATATGCCATCAAGGTATATCACAACAAATTTGCTAATGAAATGCACAAGCTCATATATCATGGATGACATGGGAATACAAGATGCAACAAGGCAATCATGATGTGAGTCAATCCATGCATAAGATGCAAACTTGTCATGTGTATGATATGTCCATCGAGCATGACATGTGTGAACACAATCAACAAATATGGAGGTGTTGGTATACCAATGCTCGATGTCGTGGCATGAGTGGAGGTTCGAAGGTGCATCCAATAAATCCGAGCGCTCCTCAACTTGAAGGTCCATGGGTTCCATATCCAATGTCGGTCCTCCATCCAATAGATGTAACATGTAGACAAGAAGAAGGAAACAACAATGAAAGAGTGACCCATCCAATATGCATATTTGAGGATGGCTCAAATGGAAGGAGTTCACCTTTAGGAGATTCTCGCAAATGTTGGTGTTGCACATCGTGTATGCCTTCACATGACCAAATTGTGTCATGACGGTATCGCCTTGTGAATCCGTCAACATGAAAGAACATGACAAACACTCGGAAAAACAAATGAGATTAGCGGAAAACCTATCATTCGTGCGGTAAAATACCCAACAAGTGGATGCATCATGCTCATCATAAGAAAGGACAAGGGAGCATTTCATAGTACGGAGGCATATGATGTGAGAACAACCAAATAGAATAGGCGCAAGCAAGCAAGCATGCTCACAAGATGTATCATGTGAGAGGCATGAACATATACGTCATCGACCCAAGAAAAGCAAGTAATAATGGAACATGGGTGATGCGACAAAGCAAGCAATCATATGAATCAAGGCAAGCAAGCCAGTAGTGCGAAGATGCAACGTACTAGAAGGAATCATGTTAAGTATGTCATGTGTGCAAATGGTAGTCATGAATAATGCACAAGACACATCACAAGCATGAAGGCAAGATATGAGCAAAATAGCATCAATAGCATGAAGCACATGATAAACATGGCAATAGCAACAAGGATCTCCACCAAGCATGCAAATACACATAGAAGTAGCATAATGGTGAATCATGGGTAGATGCAAGCAAGGGTCACAATTGCATGGCAAAGGCATAGATGCAAGCATAGCATGCAAAGTGAACACGGTAAAATGAGCAAGAAGCGAGAAGCGGTATATAGCCCATAGCCATGTGATATCCAAGTGAGAGAGATGCGCGTAGATGTTGCGCGAAGAGAGCGGTGGGAAGGGTAGTTCACGGGATCCCAAGTCATCTATGCTCTCAAGAGCTCATTTCGTCAACTCTTGGGATTGAGAGGTTGACGAGTATACGTGAGTACCTACACAAAAGAAAGACAAAGGGAAAATTGTGTGTGCATGGTAGATGTACACATCATCCATCATGATGCGCACGTGCTTGTGTTGGTTAGCACAAAATAGCCAATGCTCAAATAAATGAGATGCGTGATATAGAAAAATGTCATCCATCATGAGAGGTTTGTTATTATGTATAGCATAATGGAGACTCAAACTGTGTAATGCATCACAAGAAATATGTAGAGCATTGTTATTCATGGAATGCATATGGTGCAAGCATTTATGGGAATCATGCAATGTATGGAATGCATCAAAATCTCCTAATACGCATGAGGAAACTATGGGGGTCTCCTCATGATTATTAGTGGAAACATCATACGGAGAATATTGACAACATCCAAAACAAAGCATATGTGGAACAATGTGATCATGGCATGGCATAGTAGATGAATTGCGCAAATCATGTAAAGGAAGCATGGCAATATCATCACAAGAAAAACAAAAGACAATGACCATCATCTCATCATCTATGCCATAAGTTCAAATGGGATTTATGTGAATGGGGCATGCATAGTCACTATGTTGAGATTGAAATGAGGAAATATGGGATATCTCACTCATAGCATATGACAAGGTTAATGGATTGTAAAACATGATGTGACCAAAAGAATTTTCACAAGATATCCTATGGAGCATAGCATCACAACTAGGCAAATCAACATGCTCATCATCATATTTATCATAAATAGGTAAGTCATGACATTAAGAATTTGCACTAGCATGAAGCATGGGAATATGTGGATCAACACCATGCAAGCAATCATTCGTGAAATAGTCCACAAGTGGGACAAGAGAAGCACCATCACCTATGTTACCTTTGGAGCATCGGTCATGTGTTGTAGGTGAGGTGTCGAAGACCAAGTCGTGGTCATCTTCATCTTGATGGAACCATGTGGGGGGTGCATCATCATCCATCATGGCCATCATTGTCTCCATTGGAGGCATGGACTCGTCGAGGATAGGCGTGTCATCATGTAGGAGACCTAGCACCAAAGAAGAAAACACACTAGGAGTAGAGGTTAAGTCGTTAGAAATCAAAGTGGCCTCACATGCCGTGTCAACTACCTCGCTCACTAAGTGTTGTGGCTCACTCACTCCCTCTCGGATGCTCTCACTCATATGGTTGGTGGAGTCACTCAAATGGCTCTCAACCTCACATAGGATGTGTGGCATGCTCTCAAGTGTGGGGCTAGTGGTGGTCACACTCATCCTCTCATAGGAAATGCTCTCAATGTCACGTGTGGTGGAGTCACTCATGTCACTCATGTGGTGGTGGCTCTCCTCACACGGCAATTGGGGCATCTCGTCACATGTCGTTGTCGGAGAGATGTTGGTGCAAATGTCTCCATGCTCAATCATGTCATGGTCGTAGCCGTGGATGAAGGCCGAAGATGGCACATCATCACTCTCCTCGAAGACCAAAGATAAGGTCTCATGAGCGGTCTCGTAGCTGGACTCGGAGTATGAGTCCAATAGTGGCGCCGTCTTCATGTTGTTGAAGAGGTTCGTGCTCGGCGTTGTGGTCGAAGAGGATGGCCCTTGCTCGACCTTCTTGTCGTCGTCTTGTTGTTGGAGGCCCAAATGATGTGGCACCTCGTAGCTCGTCTCCATGACCGAAGGGAATTTCCCATGCTCGGTCATCTTCCTTGAGGGGCTTCCGAAGATGGAAGTGTCTCCCTCGCACGTAGTTGGTCGCCTTGTAGTTGAAGATGTCGATGTAGGCGAACTAACAGGAAGTAGGCGAAGATGTCATACGTCCAAAGGCGAAGATGCCTTGATAGCACTTGGCGAAGATGCCGAAGTGGTTGGTGTAGCCGTAGCTCCGTCTTGGTGGTGCTCGTCTCGCGGTCTTTTCTTGTGCTCATGAAGTTTGGACTTGGCGTGAAGTAGGGCTTGTTGGGACTTGTAGGAAGGCGCATCTCGAGCATCTTCATGTTGATGGTGGCGTTGTCGCACTTGAGCTCGTAGTAGATGTTGTTCGTCGCCGTCGTGCACATGTTGCTTGGAGGTGAATTGCCCTTCATGACGAGGTGGATCACGAACGTGATGGTGGTTGCCATGGAGATGTGGACGTGGACATCTTGCGCTTGTGTCACTTGGGCACTCCGAAGAGGATCGATGTGCTTGCCGCCGCCTTGAAGATGACGAAGGGGAAGTAGACTTGATCAAGGCCCGAATCTCCTCCATCCTTGCATCTTGCTCCTCCTTTTGTGCGGAAAGCTTGTTGTCGATATAGTCCCTTTTCCTCGCTTCGGAATGACAAATGTCGATGGAGAGGTTCTCAATGCGCTCTCGCAGTCTTGATTGTGCGCCTTGCATTTGTCGTTGTAGATCGAAGATTGACGCTTTGGTGATGTAGTTGTTCACGCCGTCGTTGTTGTGGAAGACCGGAGATGAAATGCCTTGCCTATCCATCACAAGATTCGAGCCAATATGAGTGGAGAAAGAGAAGAACGAATACCAAATGTACCTTGACCGAAGTTGAAAGTGGATCAATGATCACTCCAATGTGGACAAGGAAATAGCACAATTGGTACCAATTCTTGTCGGTTTCTCACACCTACACAAGTAAGGCTTATGGTGGAGCTCGGTGAGGATAGTGGCACAAAAATTTAATGCAAAATGTTAGCAAGAGTCAATAATGTTTAAAGAGATTCACAAATTTGCAAGTGTAACAAGTAGACCAATAGCAATATGTGGCACACGGAAACACACACACGGATAGATAAATGGGGTCGTGCAACCAAGGAATGAGCTCAAAATGCGGAATCCACGGAAAATGCTCTTGTTGCACAACTCTAGAGAGACGCTAGCACGATTGCTCAATAGGCGGATACGACACTTGTGCACAACCTATAGGAGACAAAAATGCAATGACTTCTATACCAAGTATGCTATGTATATATGGTTCCCGGTGTTATGATCCAAGATGATCGGATATAACAATCTTATGAAATGTGGTGGATGCTATGGCTATTGCTTACAAGCTTCTTTGCTCTTTCTCTTTTGCTTAAAAGCTTTTTTTATATCCACTTGGCGAAATGCTTAGCAATTGTGTATATGCGGGAACAAACTTGAGGCACAAGGGATGATATGATGATACCAATATGATACGGTATGTATGCAATGGAAGGGTGGATCACTAATGTGCACAAGTAACGTTGCCGGCAATACTCAAACGGCTAGTCTCGATAGGCAAGTAACGCAAAATGGGCTAGGGATTATCAATGCAATGGCAAGGGAAAATACAATGGAGGGGTACCATGATACCAAGATGATATGGAGGTTATCGTCCGTGTCGATGATGAGTGGCGGTCATCTTGATGGAGATAGCAAGATGATGGAGACTCGTCCCTAAGTAGCCGAAACACCTTAGGAAACGGAAAAACCGTGAACTCAAAATCTCAAATGCCAAATGGTGGTAGCGGGAAGTGGTGGTGTTGCACTAGGCAATGCGGAAGTGGAGGTTATGGTGGTGGAATTTACATGGTGTCGGAGTTGAAAGAACGGTCCCTAAGTAGCCGAAACACCTTAGGAGACACAACTCACAACACAACCAAAATTGGGTTAAGTTGGGGTGGCGGAAGTGTATAGTGGTCAAGCCTATGCGGAAGTGGTGGTGGTGGTTGATGAAGAAGCAACCATCCCTAAGTAGCCTAGACACCTTAGGAGACTCAAATCACTCCTCAAGCAACCACTAATGCGATGGGGAACAAAATTGGTTAGGTTGCGGAAGTCGGTGGTGGTGTAGCGGATGATGTGGTGGAAGCCCTAGGCAAAGATGCCAAAATTGTCAAAATTTGATAGAGTCAAAAGATGTTGGTTGTATTTTTGTGGGAAGTAGGATGTCAAGAGCTTTTCAACGAGCTAAAGAACGCGAAAATCGGAGTTCAGATGAATTAGTTATGGCCGAAACAAAAATCAGCCGAAGGTGATATCAACAGGTAGCGGACGTCCGGAAAAAATGGTTGTCCGGTCGCCGGACGTCCGGTCGAGTCGGAAATCCGCTGATTCTGCTCGGATTAGGGGGTTCCAGTCGTCCGGTAAGGTCGGACGTCCGGTGGTTCCTGCGGCTCCGGACGTCCGGTAAAGTGACGGTCGTCCGGTGTATCGGGGTCAACTCGAGATCCGAGATTCGGGACGCGATTTTGGGCGGAATTTGGGGATTTTGGGGTCAAAATTGATGAGATTTCGTGGATGAAAGATGGGAAAACTTGGGGAGATGCTAGATCCACTCGAAACCAAGCAAATACATGGATCAAAATCAACAAAACATCATCAAACCAACAAATAAAAAAAATTGGGGCTATTTTTGGTGAGGATTTTCGAATTTAGGACGAAATCAAGCAAAAGAAGGCTAGAAAATGGTGGGGGAGGCTCCGAAATCATGATCAACGTGGCTCATGATACCAAGATGATGTAGGTTAGAGACCCTAATCGCCCGATCTTTCACGAAAGGAGCGGATCCCGGGGAAAACACGAAGAACACGAGGATGAACGGAAGGAAAACACAAGAGGAAATCACTAAACCGACACGAATAAGTCACACATGGGCTAGATCCTCGAGTACATAGAACGATACACGAATCCACGGACAACTAGGGACGATACACGGTAACCGGTTCTTCTCCGTGAGGAGGTCTTGAATCCACAAGGGGATCTTCCCGTAAAGGGGTCCTGAATCCAAGGTGGATCTTCTCCGTAGAGGGGCCATGGTCTCTCTTGTGGAGTAGATCCTATATGGATGAGAAATGCTCTATCTCTCAAATGAGCTAAACCAATGCTAACCCTCAAATGGTGGAGGTGGAGGAGTATATATAGTCTAGGTCCACGAAGGGATAAGTGAGGGCGAAGGGATACATGGGCTCGGCCCGATACACTCTGCACAGACAGGCGTCGGACGTCTGACGGGTACCGGACGTCCGGTGGCTCACGACGGTCCAGTCGTCCGGTACTTGTCAGACGTCCACTCATTTGGCTCGGGTGCGGGATTGCCGGACGTCCGGTCCGGGCCGGTCGTCCGATGGGTCTTCAGGCGTCGGACATCCGGTCTCGACCGGTCGTCCGGTGGCTGGAGCTTCTTCCGTAGCTCTTCTTCTCGTTCCTCGTGCTTGGTGTCCTCGCCTTCTTGTCCATGGTCTTCCTCTTGGTTCCTGGTCATGCATAGCACACATGTTTGAGGTAGTAGCCATGTCTTACGCATGGAAAGTGATGGTTCGAAGAGGAGCGAGTTCACCTTGTGTCCAATGGTGTATAGATGAGGTCTCGTCTTATGTTCTCTTAGGGCTTGGAGAGTAGTCGGAGTGTACATGGCGATGAACATGGGATGCTCCGCATCATAGGCTCCTGAGTCGCGATGCTCAGGAGTCCCCCTTGACGCTCAAACAGACCTTCATACCTGCCCTCACCGAGGTCCCGCTCGGGAGGGGTGCGCGACGACCAGGTCCGAGGGACCTAGTAGAGCGGCGTACGCTAGGTGGGGCCTGAGCGCTGCCCCCGTGCCCAGCCCCCTCGCGCGACTCTCCTGAGGGGAAAGCATTGAAGTGAGGCTGGACACTGAGCCGGGTGGCTCCCTGAGGTTGGTACAACCATGTGGCCGCCCTCAGGTTTTTATCACCAGTGCAGAGCGTAGAGCTTCCGCATTTGCATGGGCATAGCCTCTCCTCGACCGTGTCGACTGCCAGCGTGGAGCATGGTGCTTCCACTGGTGCGTGGGTGAGAGCTCCCTCTGAGTGGAGCCCCCGGGGCGTGTACAGCCCTGCCCTGACACGTGGCTTGCACGGCAGGGCTAGACAAGGTGTGTGTGGGCACCCGTGAGCCAGTGCGGGACTCACGAGGCCCTACCTCAAGGCAGGTTGCGCCTGGTCTTGGTTCTTGATAGCTTCAGCGGTCCTGCAAGATGGTTAGGCAACCTACGCCGAACGAATTTCCTGAGGCGGTCACATGAGAAGGCCAGACACCAACGACCCCAGGAGGTGACGTGAACGGGGCCGGCCCGCCAGACAGAGCTCAGTCGTTGGATTTATCGACGCTGCAGGGACAGACCCAAGCACAGACGTCGTGCCTAGCCTCCTCATGCGAGGGATCCTAAAGAAAGACAACCGGCACGTGGCTCCCGTGGTAACGAGGGCGGTCGCGGGTGGGGTATCGAAGTACCAGATAAGCAGGTGATAGTCATAAAACAACTCAAGCAAAGCGGCAGGTTAGCTTAGATAAATGCACGAATGATACATGCCACTGGGACGGACCCGAGCGGCCTGGGGATGATGCAGCCCGAGGGGCGCCCCCATCAAAGTAAGCTAGAGATGCAAAAGGATACATGTCCCGGGGACAGGCCCGTGCGACTTGGGGATAATGCAGCCCGAGGGGCGCCCCTAACTGAATGAACTAGAAAGAGTCACCTGATACCGTAGCCAGAGTGGTGTTGGAGTAGCTGAAGGTGCACGCTGAAGGAGTCGTTCCTCACGAGCCGCCAGGGCCCTGAGCCTCAGGAGGCTTCGGGGGCTCGGGTGGTTCCTTGAGGACCGTCGCCATCTCCTCCAGGACGGCGTGATGCCTGGCCTCCTAAGCTGCCAGGATGCTCCGTAGATGGCGCTGGTAGGTGACAGTCGCGTTTGGCAAGCCAAATGGCATGCGAACGTAGCTGTGAGGTGGACCCACGCACCGACCAACACGCGAAGGCGAGAAGCGCTCCTGAGATGCGTCCCTGTTGAGCCCTGGAATGTTGATGCAGACGCATAGCCCACCATCCTCGCCAGGATGGGGAGCTTCGCTGGGTGGTGGGTGGCAGTCGCCATGTATGGCCCTTGCCTCTTGAAGCTCCTGGGTCGCCTTGACAATGAACTCCTGAGCACTGGGTGCTTCTTGCCTAGAGCCCTCCTGAGGGAAACATGTGGCAAAGCACGCCTCCACATGGTGCCCGAGCACCTCCCTCGTGACATTGGCTAGGTCCGAGGCCCTCCAGAAGAGAGCCCCCGAGCCTTGCCCGAGGAGTGCGTCGGGCGCTCCTTCCTATGCGAGGGAGAGAGGCGCCCCAGCTGCGGCGCGGATCCTGAGGTGGTGCCGCTGGAGACGCCGCTCTCCTGAGGCCCTGGGAGGAGTAGCTGCTTCTTCTTCTTGGGGATGGCCTCAGGAGGGTACGTGGTGCCTTCGTTGTCAGGGTCTTCGATCACAGCGGCTTGGAAGGCACGCTCTAGGGAGCACACCACATCTCTTTCTTCGTAGGGGACCGTGATGACTCCGCCACTCCCTGGCATCTTGAGGACATTGTAACCATGGTGGGTCACTACCATAAACTTAGCCAATGCTGGATACCCAAGGATGGCATTGTAAGGTAGATAGATGTGGGCGACGTCGAAGTCGATGAGCTCGGTGCGGTAGTTGTTACGCTGGCCGAAGGTGACAGGGAGGCGGACCCGCCCTATCGAGGTGGTGGAGCCGTCCGTCACTCTTGAGAAAGGCTTGGTAGGCTGTAGATGATCGTATGGCACTTGGAGGCTGTCGAATGTCTCGACGGACAGGACATTGAGCCCTGCGCTGCCGTCGATGAGGGTCTTGGTGACTTGGACGTTGCTGGTGACGGGTGAACAAAGCATCGGAAGGACGCCGGCGGTAGCCGCGCACTTGAGCTGGTCCACCGAGCTGAAGGTGATGGCGCACTTGGACCACATGAGCGGGCGCGTGGCCTCGAGCCTGGGAAGGGCCGCTTTTACCTCATGAGCAAACTGCTTGAAGATGCACTGGGAAGCTGGGGCCTGAGCACCGCCCAAGATGCAGGTGATAGCACGTGGCTCCTGGAAGCCCCCAGCCCCCTCGTCCTGATGGTGGTTGTCATTTCTCCTTGGTGGTGGCGGCAGCGGAGGGAGGCCATCATTGCCCCGAGGATGGTCCTCACGAGGCTGGTCCCTCCAGGCACCCTTGCAAGGCTGTTCCTGCCAGTGGTCCTCGCGAGGCCGGTCGCGCCACTCCTGACAGGGGCCGCGGTCGTCCCAGTGTCCCCCACTTCGTCCTCCTCCTTGGCCGTAGCCCTGGTCGTTGCGCTCGAGGCTCCGACCGAAGCGTTCATGTCGAATGGCCCTGAGCTCTTGGCAGTCGTTGGTGCTATGGCTATGTGCATTGTGGAAGGCGCAGAACGGACGGCTGCTCTTAGATGACTCGGGGTGGTCCCGGCCGCGCTTTGTGTTTGGCTCCACCGCGAGCACGACTACTCCCTTCGCTTCACGTCCTTGGCCTTGGCTTTCTTCTCTTCTGGGTCGGCAACAGGGAGCTCGGGGAGGGAGAGGCGCCCCTCCTTAGCTCTTGCGCACTTGGTCGCCATGTTGAACATCTCCAGAGCCAAGCATAGCTCCTCATGGATGGCGAGCTCCTCCTTCATCTTGATGTCACGGGCGCCATCGGAGAACGCGGAGATGATGGCCTCATTTGTCACCTTGGGGATCTTGAGGTGGACGATGTTGAAGCGCTGGATGTACTTTTGCAGTGTTTCCCCTAGTTGCTGCTTGATGCGCTGCAGGTCGCCTACGGCTGGCGGGTAGTCATGAGTGCCCTGGAAGTTGGCGACGAAACACTCGCGCATCTCGCCCCAGGAGGAGATCGATCCCATGGGCAAGTTTAGGAGCCACGAGCGCAAACCATCCTTGAGGGCCATGGGAAACCAGTTCGCCACGACCTTCTCATTTCTGTTGGCTGCCTCGATGCTCAGCTCGTAGAGCTGCAAGAACTCCACAAGGTCGGGGGTGCCGTCATAGCGCAGAGGCAGGTCTGGCATGAACTTGCATGGCCAAACGACGGTGCGCAGCTCGGGAGTAATGGCTCGGCAGCCTGTTGTGGTCACCGGAGCCCATCGTAGTGGTGGAGCCTGGTCTTAGTACCCACGCACCGCCACCACAGGCGGCGCGCGGTCTTGACGTGGTGGTGCGGGGAGTGCAGGAGCGTTTTCTTGCGGTCGAGGGACCTCCTGGCAGCTTCCCTTTTCGTGCGCGGGCACACGGCGTGGCGGATCATGGCGCGGGACCGCGTGTCTTGGGACGAGGACACCATCTTGATGCGGAGGAGGCGGGGGCGCTTCGTGAGCCGCGTGTCTCGGTGTGAGGGTGTCGTCTTGATGTGGAGGTGCTCCGTGAGCTATGTCACCCATGGTTGGAGGTGGGCTAGACAGTGAGAGGGATGGTGCAGGAGAGCCCCCAGCGGCGCTGACGAGCTCGGCGATGCGGTCCAGCCAGTCTTTGTAGAGGTCGCCGACTGGGTGGTAACACAGGAGCTCACGTGCCATGAGCAGCACGGCCTATGCATCCGTGGGCGTGCGACGAGCGTGGGATGACGAGCCGGCCGGAGTCAGCGACGGGGTGGCGGTGCGGCAGTCCCACCGCACAAAGGGGTGCAGCGATGACGCTTGCTGCACGTTCACTGTCGGGCCAGTGGCGGCATTGGCAGCGGGTGATGGAAAACGGCGAGGAGGTCTGCAAATGGGCGTCGTCTGAGCAACGCGGGCGGCGAGGGCGGCGCGGCACTCAGCACGGTCTCGGTGAGCATCAGACATGGATGTGATGGAGCAGTGGAACGCGGATCAACGGAAGAAAAGCTTCAGCACCCCCCTACCTGGCGCGCCAAATGTCGGATTACGGGTTCCGGCAAACTCTTGAGGTTCGAACACTGCGGTGCGCACGAAGATCTCTCTCCCCCTAGCTCACACTCTCACCTCGATCTCAAAGCCAAGATCACCGAACCCGAGGAACAAGGGACACAAGAGTTTATACTAGTTCGGGCCACCGTTGCGGTGTAATACCCTACTCTAGTGTGGTGTGGTGGATTTTCTTATAGGCTGAGGATGAATAAGTACAAGGGAAGAACAACCTCCTGAGGAGAGGTGTTCTTGAGCTCGCTGAGCTTGTATGGTGGCCTTGGTGGAATGAATCCAGTCCAAGATGATCTGCCTCCCTACGTTGGTGGCTAGTCCTATATATAGAGGCCTGGGTCCTCTCCCCAATTATTACGCGGGAAGGGATCCCAGAACGGCCAATTTGAAGGGGACAACTAGTACAAGTTATCCTGACAAAAGGTGGTCTTTGCCTGCTAAAGACTCTGGTGGTGACGCCATCGTGGGCTCCATGGTGACCTCCGTCCCGCTGGTCTTAGTCTCGTTGCACCGATATGAAAATATTTTCCGGATGCCTCGGGACTTCTCGCCTGCGCTTGCCCCTTTAGCACCAAAGAGGCAACGAGTACTCTGCGCCCGCTGGCGCCCGCCTGGCCTTGGTCGTCATGGCTCACGTCATGCGCTCCTCGCGAGGTGCCCCTTGCATAGGTATCTCCACTCCTCGAGAGCCAGCCTAGGGAGGCCGCCCCGGAGGAGGTCTTGGTGTCGTCCGCCTCGGGAGGCTAGGCCCCTCGCGAGGGTCTTGAATGGTTGCTGATGAAGATGGGCTGTTCCAGGCCGCTGGCTGGGCCACGCCTCGAGCCACAGGCAGGCACATCTGGGTACCCTTATTCCCAGAACGCCGACAGTTGTCCTCTCGCACCCACTTAAGCGGTTAGCAGTGACATCGATGCTTTCCATCTGTGGGCCCGCTTGGTCCATCACTTCTTTTTGCCTAACAACAAGAGAGGCTAATTTGACTTAGGAGGGGATTACTATTTTTGCTTGTAATACAGTATACATATATATAGGTCATGCTCTGGGATGACATGCATGATACCGTTTGACCACGCACACATGCACGTGTACGCATGAATCCCTCCCATCGAGTAGAAGTGGCTAGTACAATGACACGTCATGAACCGATCTCGCTCTGTGTGGGGAGCTAGTGTATGTTTTTTATGCACGTGCCACATCAATGTGGTGAAATGGTATTCAAACATGCATGCATGCATCACCTCCATACATATGCATGTAGTGGTTGCCTTCAAACGGTACACAACGTCGTGTGGTTATCGGCAAGAAGCCTATATATTCGTGGGCCCGCATGGACATCCATGATCACCTTGACCAACAACAAGATAGGTTACCATGGCGGATTCTTCATTTGGTTTGTGTTATCGTAGTATAGGGCATGGTGAGATTCAGACCTTAAGTTTGAGCGCATATACTATGAACGCATGCATGCATGAATCCCAATCATTGGCTTGAAGTGTGGTGTAACGTACATACGCATCGTCAACCAGACCCTCACTCAGTGTGGCGATTTCTAGTTCGAAATCATGGTGCCACATGAAAGTTGTTCCATTGTTACTCAAAAACACACCTCTCCATACATATGTTTGGGCCACACGCATCCAGTGGTTGTCTTCGGGGACTAGCTACTTGCATGATTATTGGCGAGCTAGCCCATCTCCGGGTCGCATGGACGGCCATCACTTTGACTAACAACAAGAGAGAGGTTGTAAAACCAAGGTCGATTATTCTTGGTCCGTTTTATGATCCATCT
>NC_041386.1:319678924-319763279 GCF_002162155.2 Triticum dicoccoides | reverse complement strand
ATAGCTTAGGATTCCCTTCGTGCCGACACGAGGGAGGGGGGCTGCTAGCTACTTCGCACTTTGTTAGGGTGAAGCTCGGTTGGGGGTGGGGGGCATGCATTCATAGCTTAGGATTCCCTTCATGCCGACACGAGGGAGGGGGGCTGCTAGCTACTTCACACTTTGCTAGGTGAACCTCGGTTGGGGGGGCATGCATTCATGCAACGCCCATGATGCGGCTATATATCCCACGTGTCGAGGCATGACTTAGAGGCAAAACCGCATGGTGGTTTTGTCGCAAGAGGGTAATCTTCACATAATCCCATGTACTGAATAAGAAAGGGACAAAGAGTTGGCTTACACTCGCCACGTCACATAGTACATAAATAATTCATACATCATCCAAATACACTCATAGCCCGACTATGGTCAAATCCGAATAAAAGGAAGATAAACCCCAAATGCTAGATCCCTGATCGCCCCAACTGGGCTCCACTACTGATCATCGAGAAACGAAACATAGTAACGACCGAGTTCCTAGTCGAACTCCCACTTGAGTTCGGTAGCATCGCCTGCACTCGTATCATCGGCACCTGCAACTGTTTGGAAGTATCTGTATGTCACGAGGACTCAGCAATCTCACACCCGCGAGATCAAGACTATGTAAGCTTATGGGTAGGATGAGGTAGTGAGGTGGAGCTGTAGCAAGCGCTATGAAAATATGGTGGCTAATATAGGAAAATAAGAGTAAGATAAGAAGCTACGCAACGGCCAAGAAGCTATAAGTGATCAAGAAGTGATCGTAAAACTACCTATGTTCAAGCATAACACAATACCGTGTTCACTTCTCGGACTCCGCCGAAAAGAGACCATCACGGCTACACACGCGGTTGATTCAAGTCAAGTGACAGGTTCTCTACAACTGGATATTAACAAATTCCCATCTGCCACATAACCGCGGGTACGGCTCTCAAAAGTTTATACCCTGCAGGGGTGTCCCAACTTAGCCCATCACAAGCTCTCACGGTCAACGAAGAATATTCCTTCTCCTGGAAAGACCCGATCAGTCTCGGAATCCTGGTTACAAGACATTTCGACAATGGTAAAACAAGACCAACAAAGCCGCCCGATGTGCCGACAAATCCCGATAGGAGTCGCAAGTATCTTGTTCTCAGGGCACACCGGATGGGAAAAGCTACGAGTAAAACCAGCCCTCAAGTTTCCCCGAGGTGGCCCCGCAGGTTGCCCTGTTCGGACAAACACTCAGAGGAGCACTGGCCCGGGGGGGGGGGGGTTAAAATAAAGATGACCCTTGAGTCTACAGAACCCAAGGGAAAGGTATAGGTGGTAGGTAGGAAAATGGTAAAACAAAGGTTGGGCCTTGCTGGAGGAGTTTTATTCAAAGCGAACTGTCAAGGGGGTCCCATAACCCCAACCGCGTAAGGAACGCAAAATCAAGGAACATAACACCGGTATGACAGAAACTAAGGCGGCAAGAGTGGAACAAAACACCAGGCATAAGGTCAAGCCTTCCACCCTTTACCAAGTATATAGATGCATTAATTAAAATAAGAGATATTGTGATATCCCAACATATACATGTTCCAACATGGAACAAACTTCAACTTCACCTGCAACTAGCAACGCTATAAGAGGGGCTGAGCAAAAGCGGTAACATAGCCAAACAGCAATTTGCTAGGAAGGTGGGTTAGAGGCTTGACATGGCAATATGGGAGGCATGATATAACAAGTGGTAGGTAGCGCGACATAGCTATAGAACGAACAACTAGCAAGCAAAGATAGAAGTGATATCGTGGGTATGGTCATCTTGCCTGCAATGTTCTCAGAGTTGTCGAAAGCTTGATCCTTGCTAGCGTACCTAAGAGGTTCCTCGTTCACGTACTCGTCTCCCGGCTCTACCCAAAGCAAGAACACAAGCAATGGAACAACAATCAATCACGGTGCAATGCGCAGTTAACATGATGCAATACATGGCATGATATGCAAGATATGATATGCAATGCATATGCGTGCTCCGGAAGGGAAAGAATGATCAAGGCATCAACTTGGAAAACCAAGTATGTCGCTGGAAAGATGCGGTGATTTCGGTCGAAATCGATATAAGGACCACCGGAAACGGATGCACGGTTTGCAAATGACAAGCAATATAAGAATGATGCGAACTTGCAGTTAACAGCATGATGTCACTTAGAATGCAACAAGAAACTAAGCTATTGCACTCCAACATAGCAACAAAGCATTGTAGTGATGTACAAGAGATTCTTAACAAAACATGAACACTGTGATACGGCTAAATCACGCAAGAACAGGTTCAAACAAGCATGGCAAAAGTACAAAAGATACTAGCTTCACAGACTTAGTGAAAATACTAACATGTCAAAACAACATAAGGAAGCAATGTTTAGAGAAAGAAAACAACATGATACATGAACATATCATAGCAAACAAACAAATGGAATGATCCTAGTAAATGCATAGAACAAAAATCCCTTACTGAACTTGAGCCAAACAGGAACAGAAGATATGATGGCACCCATGTAAACATAGCAAGTTATATTAACATTTTCAAACAGTGAAATTCAGGACATGGCAGAAACAGATTCATGATAGCAACTTTGCAAGCTCATGCCACTCACCACAAAGCATTACATGATAACGCAAGCATACCAACAGTAAGAACGCATGTTCATGAAGCTAAACATGGCAATAGCAAGTTCATAGGATGCATGGATCACTAGAAAAGCACATGGCAATATGGATTAACATGTTAGCAATCTGCCAGGAACATTATTTAGCAAAATTAGAGCAAGAAAATGACATGCTATAGAACTCCATAATTTCAACCAGAGGCATGAATGGATAGAGCATAACCACATATCCAAAACATCCTTACTGAACTACCTCAAAATAAGCATGGATCTCATGGTAGCAACAAGTTTACATGGTATCAAAATAACATCAGGGAAAGGACTTAGCAAAATCCCAAGTGCCTGAAAACATCAACATCACGGAGCCTACTATGCATGCTTGTGCTAGTCACCACATAGATCACAAAAATGCAAGACTTGCACTTCTGTAAAGATGGCATGTTGTAGTTCAAAACACATGTAGACCTCATGCTCATTTGATGCACACACCAAATGCAATAAAAATGACAAATCACCAGGTTCTGTTAAGAACCAGCCGTTAACATTTTATAGCACTCTTGCAACGATGAAAATGGCATCATAATGGACAGTAACATGCATGAAAATGCTACTAACATGAAGTGCTTAACAAGACGAACATTTCTACATATCATATGCATGATTTGGAGCACCGAGCATGGAGATGTAGCATGATGAAGATGGCATAAAAACAACAGGATTTGAGGACTTCGAGAAAACGGAGTCAACCTAAGGTTTCGATGGCATGCTTCCCGAGGTCGGATTTGACTCGCCGGAGATGAGGAGGACGCCGGCCGGAGACGAGGAAGAAGGCCGGAGCGGGCCGGCCGGACTCCGGTGGCCGGAGCGCCGTGGAGAATGGCGTGGACGGCGACGAGGGGCCCCGCAGGCGGAGGGCGGCGGCAAGACGGCCGACGCGGGGTGAGTCGGCGGCAGCAGAGGAGGGCGGGTGGCGGCGTAGGCGGCGGGGTCTGGCGCGCGGGCGCGCTAGGGTTTGCGCGGGACAGCGGCGACCGGTGGATGGGCTGGGCATGCCCGCCTCGGGCTCGGGCGGGCCGGCGGCGGCTGGCGGCGGAGGGTGCCACGTGGCAAGCCCTGATTGGCTGTGGGCGGCGGCGGAAGCTTGTCCGGCTCAGGCCGGATGCGTCCGGCGGCAGAGAGGGACTAGCCTAGGGTTTCATCAGCGCGAATTTTCGGGGGGAGGTGTATATTTATAGGTAGAGGGAGCTAGGAGTGTCCAAATGAGGTGCGGTTTTCGCCCACACGATCGTGATCCAACGACGGAGAACATGGAGGTGGTTTAGATGGGTTATTGGTCTGTTTTGGAGGGGTGTTGGGCTGCAACACAAAGAGACTTTTGCGGTTACCCAGTTAACCGTTTGGGCATCAAACGACCTCCAAATGGAATGAAATTTGACAGGCGGTCTACCGGTGGTGTACCAAGGCCACTTGACAAATCTCAGCCCATTTCGAGAATGTTTTTCTCCCGCTCGCAAAAGGAGACAAGATGTAACGCCCTCGATGCGGCTATATCTCCCACGTGCCGAAGCACGACTTAGAGGCATAACCGCATCGAAAGCAATGTCGCAAGTGAGGTAATCTTCACACAACCCATGTAATACATAAGGGAAAGAGATACATAGTTGGCTTACAATCGCCACTTCACACGAATACATGAATAAAGCATTACATCATCCAGATACAATCAAGGTCCGACTATGGAACCAAAATAAAAGAAGACTACCCCAAATGCTACACAGGTCCCCGATCGTCCCAACTGGGCTCCACTACTGATCAAATAGAATGAAACAACACAAAGGGCAAGATCTTCATCGAGCTCCTCCTTGAGCTTGGTTGCGTCACCTGCTCGGTAACATCGGCACCTGCAAACTGGTTTTGGAAGTATCTGTGAGTCACGAGGACTCAGCAATCTCGCACCCTCGCGATCAAGACTATTTAAGCTTATAGGTAAGGTAAAGATATGAGGTGGAGCTGCAGCAAGCGACTAGCATATATGGTGGCTAACAAACGCAAATGAGAGCGAGAAGAGAAGGCAAAGGATGGTCGAGATGTCTATGATCAAGAAGTGATCCTAGAACAACCTACGTCAAGCATAACTCCAACACCGTGTTCACTTCCCGGACTCCGCCAGAAAGAGACCATCACGGTTACACACGCGGTTGATGTATTTTAATTAAGGTCAACTTCAGGTTTTCTACAACCGGACATTAGCAAATTCCCATCTGCCCATAACCGCGGGCACGGCTTTCGAAAGTTCAAATCCCTGCAGGGGAGTCCCAACTTAGCCCATGACAAGCTCTCACGGTCAACGAAGGATATTCCTTCTAGCGGGAAGACCCGATCAGACTGGGAATCCCGGTTACAAGACATTTCGACAATGGTAAAACAAGACCAGCAAAGCCACCCAGATGTGCCGACAAATCCCCATAGGAGCTGCACATATCTCGTTCTCAGGGCACACCAGATGAGACATCCTACGAGTAAAACCAACCCTCAAGTTGCCCCGAGGTGGCCCCGCAGTCTACTCGGTCGGACCAACACTCAGAGGAGCACTGGCCCGGGGGGGTTAAAATAAAGATGACCCTTGAGTCCGCGAAACCCAAGGGAAAAAGGCTAGGTGGCAAATGGTAAAACCAAGGTTGGGCATTGCTGGAAGAGTTTTATTCAAGGCGAACTGTCAAGGGGTTCCCATTATTACCCAACCGCGTAAGGAACGCAAAATCCGGGAACATAACACCGATATGACGGAAACTAGGGCGGCAAGAGTGGAACAAAACACCAGCCATAAGGCCGAGTCTTCCACCCTTTACCAAGTATATAGATGGATTAATTAAATAAGAGATATTGTGATATCCCAACAAGAATATCCATGTTCCAAACATGGAACAAGCTTCAATCTTCACCTGCAACTAATAATGCTATAAGAGGGGCTGAGCAAAGCGGTAACATAGCCAAACAACGGTTTGCTAGGACAAGGTGGGTTAGAGGCTTGGTTCAACAATATGGGAGGCATGATAAGCAAGTGGTAGGTATCGCATCATAGGCACAGCAAAAGAGCGAGCAACTAGCAAGCAAAGATAGAAGTGATTTCGAGGGTATGGTCATCTTGCCTGAGATCCCGCAAGGAAGAAGAACGAGTCCATGAAGAAGACAAACGGACATTGTCGAACGGTTCCTCACAAACACGACGTTATCGGAACCAACCCGAAGAAGCAACACCGGAAAGAAGCACAGAACATAGTAAACAACCATCACATAAGCATGGCATGATGCACAAACAAGTATGATGCATGTCCGGTTTAATGAAGCATGGCATGGCAAAGTGCACAAGCAAAACTACAAGTTAAGTGGAGCTCAATATGCAACAAGTTGCATATTGACGAAACACCACGGGACTTATTTAGTTCTCTCTCGTTTAGGTACCCAACAATATTAAATGTTGTTAAACATGGAAAGATGTGAGGCATAACAAAACTATATCATCTAAACAATTTTAATGGGGCCGGATATAACAAATAACAAATCCGGTAAGTCCCCATATGCATTAGCAATTTTAATGCAACAACAAATTTAAACCATCTTAAAGTTGTTAACATGATGCGGATGACATGTTCAAGTTTATGCAATTTTTATTAAAAGTTGACAAGAGAATTAGGAAGCATTTGTCACCGTAGTAGAAAGAAAGGGGTGCCACGGCAACGATAATGAAAACGGTTCCGCAGCAACGTTCCGGTTCCGGTAACTCGATTGAGATACCGATGCAAAGGAGAAGTGTGCGGATGCGTGCAAAAAATGGTGGGGTGATCCCGGATTCCGGGTTCCCACGGGTCGACGACGGCAAAAGAGGAGGACCGAGCAAGTGACAACTCGGACACGATGCAGACGACGGGTGCATCTCATACAACACATGCAAACGTTCTCGCACGGTCGTCTCAGGGTTATACCTTCGAAGCGTGCGTTATCGGAGGGGTTCAAGTTCAAAGCGGTGTAGGGGAAGTAGACATTCTCGGGAACGTTCGGTAGTGGAAGTAGGGGTACATGACGACGGTAGAGGTACTCGTGATCTTGGCGGTGGTGGTCGTACACATGTTGTAGTCAAACTTGATGGAACCAATGTCCTCGAGGGTAGTCGTGGTACTCGGGGTCTTCGGACTTTCCGGTCCCGTTCTTGCGACGGTAATCGCTCACGTTCGTTCGAAGAGGTACTTGATGACTCCAACGTCTTCGGGGCGACGGTAGTTGTACACGGTCCACGAGACGTTGATCATTCGGGGTCCGACTTGTGGGTCTTGCCGACATGAGTGGTACTTGGCGTTTTTGTGTAGACGAACTTGGCGCATCTGAAGGGTCACACTTGTCGTTGTGGGAACTTGGTGAGTGCTAGTCTCCTCGGTTCAACAGTGATATGCAAAGGCCAAAGCAAACCAATTACATATGAAAGCCGCAGGGTTGTGGTCGTCTTGCTTCGGGTGTTGCAACTGTGGTGGAGGTCATCCATGGAGGGGCGCTAGTTGCCGCAGAAGGGCCATGCCACGGGGCTCAGCGAGGGAGGCGGCGCGTAGGAAGAGTAGCTACAGTAGCACAACATCGCTGCAGACACAGGAGGAGGAAGGCCATGGCAGAGGAGGGGCTTGTGCACGGGAGGGAGCAGCAAGGCGGCGCTGGAGGGAGGAGGCAACGAGGAAAACTGCGGCGGCCGGAGGAGAAAGACGAGGGAATCGGGCGTGGCGTGCAGAGGATGCAGCGGGGCGAAGGAGAGGCCGCTGGTGGAGGTCGTCATGACGTCGGCTTGGAGGGGATTGGGCACTGGGACTCTGGGAAGATGGACTCTGGGAAGATGAACATGGTGTGAGGCAGCGACCTGCGAGGTCGCCGACGCGGGCGCCATGGCGGGGAGGCAACGAGGATCCGGGCAAGGGCATCGACAGCAGAGGCGCAGTGCAAGTCGCAGGGGAAGGAGAGGCCGATGCGGGCTCCTGCGTGTGGGGTCGAACGAGAGGAGGAAGGATATCGGGAAGAGGAGGTTGGCGGCGCTGGGAGATCGAAGAAAGAGGAGGGGGATCGAGCCAGTCTTCCTGGCACGATGCGTGCGTTGAGCGGCGGCGTACAGGAACGAGAGGGAGAGATGGGGATCGAGTGGAAGGGATCGGGGTAGCTAGGGTTATGGAGCTGGTGGGGCGGCTGGGCCTTAGAGGCCAGTGCTGGGGTGGGCCTAGGGAGGCCCAAGTGGGCTGCGGCTGGCCTGAGGTGCAGCTGGGCCTAAATGGCCTGTTGGGCACCCTCTCTCCCACTCAAAAGAGAAAAAAATAGAGATAAGGAAGAAAAGAAAGAGAGGATAGGGGACGAAGTTGGACGCGCGGATAGTTTTCCCGGACTCACAAAAATGAGTTTGACCCAATAAAAATAGAAACGACAAGATTGAAAGATATAAATTCAAACTCATTTGAATTTAATTCAAATGGGTTTGAACTGGGACTTGGTAAAAGGAAGGTCCAAAAATGTTCGGATTTTTGGAGGAGCCCCGGTAAAAGGGAAAAGAAATATTGGGCAAGGTTTGGAGATCAACTCGAAGCAGAGAAGGCATGGGGTTATATTTGCAAGTGTGTTCCGGTGAATTCCAACAAATGGAATATTTAATATAGCTCCCTACTATCGGGAGGGTATGTTATAAAGAGAAGTCACCAGGTGAATTCCCTCAGTTTAAATGGATCAAAGGTCCATGCCATTTATTTAGTTGAGTTAAGAAAAGAAATGACATGATGGCATGATGACATGATGAAATGCACATGATGCAATGATGAATGCAACACGCAAGCAAATGACATGGCAACGCAGCGACTAACTGGAAGACACCTGGCACATCGGTCTCGGGGCGTCACAACACTCCACCACTACAAGAGGATCTCGTCCCGAGATCTAAAATGGCACCGGAGGGGAAAACGGAGGAGAAAGAGAAGAGGTAAACTACGTTGCTTCTTTGACAAACGAGTGAACCCACGAACCTTGAAAAGGTTAAGCCATTTCGAGAAAAGAATACAACGACGATGAACGAAGTTGAAAACACTCCGTTAGAAAAGAGGGGCAAGGAGGAACAACTTCAAGCAGCACTCCGGTTGAGAAGAAAAGGAATTGAATAAGAACTTGGTAAGATGAGAAGATACTTGATGAAATCACAACACACTGCCTCCCGAACTATTGAATGAATGGAACAAGGGGTAAGAAAAAATTCCCAGACAGCACTCCGGTTGAGAAGAGATGCAAGGCTTGATAAGGCGAAAAGAACTTGAGCCAAAAGGGCACAATACTACGGTTAAATGGATAGGCATGGAAAGAACACGATCCTGACAAAGCAAGAAGATGGGTTGGAGAGAGCAACATCACAATGCCTCCAGAACAAAGGGAAACAAGATCTTGAGAGAGCACGCTTACAACAAATGCTAGAACAGAGTTGTTGGAAAACTAACAACGAAAAGAACAATCTTGATATGGTCTTACAGAATACATCTCAAATTATGAGGTAACAACCTGCCACTCATGGAAAAAAAAGAGTTGGATTGATATGAACAAAGAGACGAGAAACTATTTCACCGAGAGGATAAAAGAAGAACTTGGGTCAATTATAAGCTCCATAAATAGCAAGAATCCTTATGGAAAGCTTTAGGTGAAATATAACCCAAGATAACTCCAATGACGAGATTGATGGATTTAAGATATCTCAATCTTGATAACATGTGAATCATGAACCACATAGGGAAGTCATCAAGAATGACATAATACCACCTCAAATGATACGGTAGAAAGAATTGAACTCCGGATTGCAAGATGAAGAATGCTTGAACTCCACTGAAAATAATGTTGATGAACACTTGGAGAAGGAATTAAATCATTGGTGAACCATCATGTAGAACCTTGATGAAGAACTCCGGTAAACAAAAGAATGGTCAAACGAAAGGAAAGAGAAGTTGAAAACACAAGGTGAATCCTTGTACTGACTTAGATGAATCTCCGTGATGAAATAATTGAGATAACTTGGAACTCCGGGAAAAGAATAGATAAAACATCTCGAACCGAGAATTTGATGAGCCTCCGGAATAAAGAATTAATCATTTGGGTGAATCAAGAATAAGAATTATGTTATGCTCATCCTTCACCAATTCAAATTTATGACAACCAATGGAATTGGCATACTACTTATTCTCCTAGAAAGGATTAAGATAGATAATGCGCAAACTTGAGAAGGTATTGAACGAACCACCGGAAGGGTTGAAACAACAAATAAATTGATATGGTGACCAAGGAAGAGAACTCTTGAACGGACCACCGTAAGAATTGAAAATGATCGAAGTAGGGGTGAATCACCGGTAAGAATTAGCAAATGAACGAAGGTGCTTGAGACAAACTAGATACATGAGAACGAAGGGATCACGAACTGAATAGAGAATATTTGAATGATGGACCGGTAAAATGGAGAATGACAACTGAAAGCTGAGAATGAATACACCTGAATTGATGGACTCCGGATAATCAAACTAAGAAGACTCTTGAATTTCTCCGGATAGGTGAAAAGAAGTCTCACAATCAAACAATTATGAGAGGATGGCCTCGAACTAGAACCACGAATCTCTGAGAGAACGGATAAGATTTTGAGGAAAACTCTTCTTCGGTCTTCAAAATCTGAGAATAGCGATGAGAAACAGCACCATGAATCGTTTAGACACCCCGGAAGAATCAAAACGAATAGGTTGAGCCAACGATGAAAAGAATTTGAGAGATCTTACAGAAAGGCATTTGACTGATGATAACTCATTCTTACGTCAAACTTGAAAAAAAGAATTGAGAGTAACTCCGGGAAAATAAGATGAGCCAGATAAGATTCTGGAAAAGACCTGTGGGTTAGGGCCCACTGAAAAGATACACCGTTGAACTATTTAAAAGAGAAAACACCGGTTGAATTAAAAGGCTTAAATGATATAACATCCTCAAAAGAGTTTGAACGAAAACAGAATCGAAACACGAATCTTCGAGATATCTTGAGCACTCCGGAACAATTGAATAGAGAGAGGTGAACAGTTAAAAGAGTCTTCGGTAAGGACTTCAAACATGGAAAAACATGTGAAAGAAAGAAAAAGATATGATCAACACCGAAAGCTTGCATTGAATCCACCGCTGAAGGAAAAGGATGAAGAATATTGAACTTGAATCTTCGTTACAATCTTCCTGAGAATCACCGGATAAGAACATAGAAAGGAAAGAATGAAGAGACTTCACATCAATAAGATGGATACTTGATTAAGAAATCTTAGTCCTCGAAGAAAAAGGGTGGGTGGGTGGGAAAACAAAGGCAGCTTGGGACGAATGAAACAAACACCGTTGATAAGAACTGATAATTGATCTTGCGAATGTCGAAGTGATCGGGTCCACTAGAAGAGAAACACACCGGTTGAAAAGGATTGGCAAGACAATCTCGATGATCAAGAAGGATTGGTATTCACGTCGGAGTATGAGAACACCATTTGGGGAAGGTATGGAATCAACATTTGACTTCGAAGCAACTCGAATACCACAACTCAAAACAAAACAAAGGATTGGCTTGCAGAATAAGCCGGAACAAACATATGATAGAGATTTCATCCGAAGTTTTCGTGGTGGGGCCTACACGGGCTCGATCGTACAGCACCATCATGTACAAGGCAGTGCATATGACATACGAAGCGTCCCCGAGTCGGCATAGCCAAGGACTCTTTAAGACACAACGAGACCACTGTAAAACCAACCGTGAATAGGCGGACCACTAGACGTCGAACCCCAATTTCATATCATACATCTGTCGGAAAGATATCCTAAGAGCTACTTGAATTCCCACTTATAAACTCCCGAAATTTTCTCAGTTATGCAATCAGGTGTTGGGGATACAGGGGAAGCATAATATCTCACCCAAATCTAGCAAATCCTACATCCAGCTGTATCCATCCTTCAACACATAACCAAGAAACCTTCGGAAATCGTCTACCTCAACCTTCGAAAAGCATCCGTTATACAAGTTATGGCAATACTCCCAAACTCCCGCCCTAGTACTGGGTGGCGTCGAGGTTATCTCACCAACAACTGCATAAAAGAGATTTTCGATGTCGGCAAAACTAAACTCAGGTATTCCAGAACTGCAACGATAAAATTGTGACGACAACACCTCGGAGCTCAACTCCCCGGGACACTGCCACAAAACCCCTGATAGGAGGCACCAAGACAATGTTCTCGTCACAAAACCATCGGAACGATTCCAAGATACCCGAGTGGTCCTAAAAAAATTTGGTCAAATTTGAGAAGAGAAGAGTCAAAACTCTACGTTAGGATGCCTTACCAGAGCGATGAGGAGACTGGGGAGTAAAAGAATTCCTAAACTCTCCGATATATAATTCCTAAATGACTCAAAACATTTTTCTAGACTCAATAACGGCTGCTAAAAACGATCAAGCAATGAGGGCTTCTAAGGTTGGGGAAGGCTCTGATACCAACTTGTAACGCCCTCGATGCGGCTATATCTCCCACGTGTCGAAGCATGACTTAGAGGCATAACTGCATCGAAAGCAATGTCGCAAGTGAGGTAATCTTCACACAACCCATGTAATACATAAGGGAAAGAGATACATAGTTGGCTTACAATCGCCACTTCACACAAATACATGAATAAAGCATTACATCATCCAGATACAATCAAGGTCCGACTACGGAACCAAAATAAAAGAAGACTACCCCAAATGCTACACAGATCCCCCATCGTCCCGACTGGGCTCCACTACTGATCAACTAGAACGAAACAACACAAGGGCAAGATCTTCATCGAGCTCCTCCTTGAGCTTGGTTGCGTCACCTGCTCGGTAACATCGGCACCTGCAAACTGGTTTTGGAAGTATCTGTGAGTCACGGGGACTCAGCAATCTCGCACCCTCGCGATCAAGACTATATAAGCTTATAGGTAAGGTAAATATATGAGGTGGAGCTGCAGCAAGCGACTAGCATATATGGTGGCTAACAAATGCAAATGAGAGCGAGAAGAGAAGGCAAAGGATGGTCGAGATGTCTATGATCAAGAAGTGATCCTAGAACAACCTACGTCAAGCATAACTCCAACACCGTGTTCACTTCCCGACTCCGCCGGAAAGAGACCATCATGGTTACACACGCGGTTGATGTATTTTAATTAAGGTCAACTTTAGGTTTTCTACAACCGGACGTTAGCAAATTCCCATCTGCCCATAACCGCGGGCACGACTTTCGAAAGTTCAAATCCCTGCAGGGGAGTCCCAACTTAGCCCATGACAAGCTCTCACGGTCAACAAAGGATATTCCTTCTAGCGGGAAGACCCGATCAGACTCGGAATCCCGGTTACAAGACATTTCGACAATGGTAAAACAAGACCAGCAAAGCCACCCAGATGTGCCGACAAATCCCCATAGGAGCTGCACATATCTCGTTCTCAGGGCACACCGGATGAGACATCCTACGAGTAAAACCAACCCTCAAGTTGCCCCGAGGTGGCCCCGCAGTCTACTCGGTCGGACCAACACTCAGAGGAGCACTGGCCCGAGGGGGTTAAAATAAAGATGACCCTTGAGTCCGCGAAACCCAAGGGAAAAAGGCTAGGTGGCAAATGGTAAAACCAAGGTTGGGCATTGCTGGAAGAGTTTAATTCAAGGCGAACTGTCAAGGGGTTCCCATTATTACCCAACCGCGTAAGGAACGCAAAATCCGGGAACATAACACCGATATGACGGAAACTAGGGCGGCAAGAGTGGAACAAAACACCAGGCATAAGGCCGAGTCTTCCACCCTTTACCAAGTATATAGATGCATTAATTAAATAAGAGATATTGTGATATCCCAACAAGAATATCCATGTTCCGAACATGGAACAAGCTTCAATCTTCACCTGCAACTAATAATGCTATAAGAGGGGCTGAGCAAAGCGGTAACATAGCCAAACAACGGTTTGCTAGGACAAGGTTGGTTAGAGGCTTTGTTCAACAATATGGGAGGCATGATAAGCAAGTGGTAGGTATCGCAGCATAGGCACAGCAAAAGAGCGAGCAACTAGCAAGCAAAGATAGAAGTGATTTCGAGGGTATGGTCATCTTGCCTGAGATCCCGCAAGGAAGAAGAACGAGTCCATGAAGAAGACAAACGGACGTTGTCGAACGGTTCCTCACAAACGCGACGTTATCGGAACCAACCCGAAGAAGCAACACCGGGGAGAAGCACAGAACATAGTAAACAACCATCACATAAGCATGGCATGATGCACAAACAAGTATGATGCATGTCCGGTTTAATGAAGCATGGCATGGCAAAGTGCACAAGCAAAACTACAAGTTAAGTGGAGCTCAATATGCAACAAGTTGCATATTGACGAAACACCACGGGACTTATTTAGTTCTCTCTCTTAGGTACCCAACAATATTAAATGTTGTTAAACATGGCAAGATGTGAGGCATAACAAAACTATATCATCTTAACAATTTAAATGGGGCCGGATATAACAAATAACAAATCCGGTAAGTCCCCATATGCATTAGCAATTTTAATGCAACAACAAATTTAAACCATCTTAAAGTTGTTAACATGATGCGGATGACATGTTCAAGTTTATGCAATTTTTATTAAAAGTTGACAAGAGCATTAGGAAGCATTTGTCACCATAGTAGAAAGAAAGGGGTGCCACGGCAATGATAACGGAAACGATTCCACTGCAACGTTCCGGTTCCGGTAACTCGATTGAGATACCGATGCAAAGGAGAAGTGTGCGGATGCGTGCAAAAGATGGTGGGGTGATCCCGGATTCCGGGTTCCCATGGGTCGACGACGGCAAAAGAGGAGGACCGAGCAAGTGACAACTCGGACACGATGCAGACGACGGGTGCATCTCATACAACACATGCAAACATTCTCGGACGGTCGTCTCAGGGTTATACCTTCGAAGCGTGCGTTATCGGTGGGGTTCAAGTTCAAAGCAGTGTAGGGGAAGTAGACGTTCTCGGGAACGTTCGGTAGTGGAAGTAGGGGTACATGACGACGGTAGAGGTACTCGTGATCTTGGCGGTGGTAGTCGTACACATGTTGTAGTCAAACTTGATGGAACCAATGTCCTCGAGGGTAGTCGTGGTACTCGGGGTCTTCGGACTATCCGGTCCCGTTCTTGCGACGGTAATCGTTCACGTTCGTTCGGAGAGGTACTTGATGACTCCAACGTCTTCGGGGCGATGGTAGTTGTACACGGTCCATGAGACGTTGATCATTCGGGGTCCGACTTGCGGGTCTTGCCGACATGAGTGGTACTTGGCGTTTTTGTGTAGACGAACTTGGCGCATCCGAAGGGTCACACTTGTCGTCGTGGGAACTTGGTGAGTGCTAGTCTCCTCGGTTCAACAGTGATATGCAAACGCCAAAGAAAACCAATTACATCTGAAAGCCGCAGGGCTGTGGTCGTCTTGCTCCGGGTGTTGCAACTGTGGTGGAGGTCATCCATGGAGGGGCGCTAGTTGCCGCAGAAGGGCCATGCCACGGGGCTCAGCGAGGGAGGCGACGCGTAGGAAGAGTAGCTGCAGCAGCACAACATCGCTGCAGACACAGGAGGAGGAAGGCCATGGCAGAGGAGGGGCTTGTGCACGGGAGGGAGCAGCAAGGCGGCACTGGAGGGAGGAGGCAACGAGGAAAACTGTGGCGGCCGGAGGAGAAAGACGAGGGAATCGGGCGCGGCATGCAGAGGATGCAGCGGGGCGAAGGAGAGGCCGCTGGTGGAGGTCGTCACGACGGCGGCTTGGAGGGGATTGGGCGCTGGGACTTTGGGAAGATGGACTCTGCGAAGATGAACATGGTGTGAGGCAGCGACCTGCGAGGTCGCCGGCGCGGGCGCCATGGCGGGGAGGCAACGAGGATCCGGGCAAGGGCATCGACAGCAGAGGTGCGGTGCAGGTCGCAAGGGAAGGAGAGGCCGACGCGGGCTCCTGCGTGTGGGGTCGAACGAGAGGAGGAAGGAGATCGGGAAGAGGAGGTTGGCGGTGCTGGGAGATCGAAGAAAGAGGAGGGGGATCGAGCCAGTCTTCCTGGCACGATGCGTGCGTTGAGCGGCGGCGTACAGGAACGAGAGGGAGAGATGGGAATCGAGTGGAGGGGATCGGGGTAGCTAGGGTTACAGAGCTGGTGGGGCGGCTGGGCCTTAGAGGCCAGTGCTGGGGTGGGCCTAGGGATGCCCAAGTGGGCTGCGGCTGGCCTGAGGTGCAGCTGGGCCTAAATGGCTTGTTGGGCACCCTCTCTCCCACTCAAAAGAGAGGAAAACAGAGATAAGGAAGAAAAGAAAGAGAGGATAGGGGACGAAGTTGGACGCACGGATAGTTTTCCCGGACTCACAAAAATGAGTTTGACCCAATAAAAATAGAAACGACAAGATTGAAAGATATAAATTCAAACTCATTTGAATTTAATTCAAATGGGTTTGAACTGGGACTTGGTAAAAGGAAGGTCCAAAAATGTTCAGATTTTTGGAGGAGCCCCGGTAAAAGGGAAAAGAAATATTGGGCAAGGTTTGGAGATCAACTCGAAGCAAAGAAGGCATGGGGTTATATTTGCAAGTGTGTTCCGGTGAATTTCAACAAATGGAATATTTAATATAGCTCCCTACTATCGGGAGGGTATGTTATAAAGAGAAGTCACCAGGTGAATTCCCTCGGTTTAAATGGATCAAAGGTCCATGCCATTTATTTAGTTGAGTTAAGAAAAGAAATGACATGATGGCATGATGACATGATGCAATGCACATGATGCAATGATGAATGCAACATGCAAGCAAATGACATGGCAACGCAGCGACTGACTGGAAGACACCTGGCACATTGGTCTAGGGGCGTCACACAAGAGGGGTGCGTCGGGTCCATGTGGGAGTGTCGGATTGCAAAACGGAGAACGGGGAAAAGGCTCGGATGCATGAGACGAACACGTATGCAAATGAGATGCACATGATGACATGATATGAAATGAATGCCATGAGAAAAATGCAAAACGAAAGAAAAAACCCAACCACGAAGGGAATATCATATCACATCGCCAAAAATGGCAAGAGTCAGAGTTATAAATATGGAAAGTTACATCCGGGGTGTTACAACACTCCACTACTACAAGAGGATCTCGTTCCGAGATCTAGGACTGAAAGAACTCCATATATTTAGAACAGAGGTGATCCTCACGCTCCCAGGTGGCTTCTCGGTCGGAATGATGTGATCACTTCACTTTCAGGAATTTGATTGACTTGTTGCGAGTCTTGCGCTTGGTTTCTTCAAGCATAGCAACTGGATGCTCATGATAAGACAAATCTTCTTGAAGGTCAATCTCTTCGAAGTTGATAGTGCGCTCGGGGGTCTTGAAGCACTTGCGAAGCTGTGACACGTGAAACACATAGTGCACATTTGCGAAGTTGGAGGGAAGCTCAAGTTGATAGGCGAGGTCGCCTCTTTTACCAATGATCTTGAAAGGACCCACATATCTCGGGGCAAGTTTCCCTTTGATACCGAAGCGTCGAGTACCTTTCATTGGAGAGCCACGGAGGTAGACATGGTCTCCGATCTCGAAATCCAAGTCACAGTGCTTGCTATCATAGTAACTCTTCTAGCGCGATTGCGCAGCTTTGAGATTTTCACGGATGACTTTACACATTTCTTTAGCTTCTTTGATCAAGTCATTGCCAAGAAGTTGGCGTTCACCAGTCTTGTGAGGAGTATGACACTTTCTGCCATAGAGAATTTCGAATGGGGCCTTGCCCGTACTCGCTTGGAAGATGTTGTTGTAGGAGAACTCAGCATATGGAAGAAAATCCTCCCACTTCATACCGAAAGAGATGACACAAGCCCTGAGCATATCTTCGAGAATTTTATTCACTCGCTCAACATGGCCACTTGTTTGAGGATGGAAAGTTGTGCTGAAGCAAATGTTGGTGCCCATTGCCTTCTAGAAGGAGTCCCTGAACTTAAAAGTGAAGATGTGCTTCCACGATCAGAAGATATCAATTGTGGAATGCCGTGCAAGGATACAATCCTGGAGGTGTATAGCTCTGCCAACTGAGCTGCTGTGATAGATTCTTTGATTGGAAGGAAATGAGCCACTTTTGTAAGCTTGTCAATGACAACGAAAATAACATCATTCCCACGCTTGGACTTAGGAAATCCAGTAACGAAGTCCATCTCGATATGGTCAAACTTCCATTCTGTAATAGCAAGAGGTTGGAGGAGGCCAGATGGTCGTTGGTGTTCTGATTTCACCCTTCGGCAGACATCACATCTGTTCACGAATTGAGCAATCTCTCGCTTCATTCGAGTCCACCAATACGACTCCTTGAGGTCATGGTACATCTTTGTACTTCCAGGATGAATGGATAGAAGAGAATTGTGCGCCTCGTTCATTATGACCTTCCTTAGATCACCTTTAGGAACCACAATCTGGTCCTCGAAGAATAAAGTGTCTTTGTCATCAATGCGATAACACTTGTATTTGGGTTGGCTCTTGGCAATACCATGTTTCACTCTCTTCACCATGGTATCAAGGAGTTGTGCCTCACGAATTTGATCTTTCAAAGTAGGACACACTTGAAGTTTGGCAAGAAAACCTTGAGGAACAACTTGGAGATTGATTTTGCGGAAGGCTTCACAAAGATCCGGTTGGAAGGGCTTGAGAATTAAGTTGTTGCAGTAATCCTTCCTGCTCAAAGCATCTGCAATGACATTGGCCTTTCCTGGAGTATATTCAATACTTGGATTGTACTCTTGAATCATTTTGACCCATCGAGTTTGCCTGAGGTTGAGGTTGGGTTGAGTGAAGATGTACTTGAGGCTCTTGTGATCTATGAAAATGTCCACTTGCGTTCCCAACAAGAGATGTCTCCATGTTATTAATGCTTGGACAACTGCCGCCAACTCCAGATCATGAGTGGGGTAGTTCCTTTCGTTGGGCTTCAACTGATGAGAGGTATAAGCCACAACTTTCTTCTCTTGCATTAACACAGTGCCTAGACCTTGCAAGGAGGCATCACAGAAAACTTCAAATGGCTTGGATTCATCGGGAGGAGTCAAGATAGGAGCTGTGATGAGTTTCTCTTTGAGGGTGTTGAGAGCAACTTCACACTCAGGCGTCCAGACATACTTGACATGCTTCTGGAGGAGGTTGTAAAGAGGCTTTGCAATTTTAGAGAAATTCTCAACGAATCTTCGACAATAGCTTGCAAGTCCAAGAAAACTATGGAGCTGCTTTACATTCTAAGGAGGTTCCTAGTTCACAATTGCAGACACCTTCTCGGGATTAACAGTGATGCCCTTGGTGGAGATGATATGACCAAGGTAAAGAACTTCATCAATCCAAAACTCACAGTTGGAAAACTTCGCATAGAATTGATGCTCTCTGAGCTTGTCGAGCACCAATCTCAAGTGCTTGGCATGATCCTCCTTATTCTTGGAGAAGACCAAGATATCATCGAGATACACCATAATGAAATCATTTGTGTAAGGTTGAAGATGAAGTTCATCATGCGAGAGAATGTTGGAGGAGCATTGACAAGGCCGAAAGACATGGTGGTACATTCATAAGAACCATAGCTTGTTCTGAATGCTATCCTGGGGATATCTTCTTCACGAAGGCGAATCTGATGATAACCCATACAGAGGTCAATCTTGGAGAAAACTTTAGCACCTTTAAGTTGCTCGAATAGCTCATTGATGTTGGGAAGTGGATACTTGTTCTTAATTGTCTTCTTGTTCAATGTACGGTAGTCGACGCAGAATCGGTCCATTCCATCCTTCTTCTGGACAAAAAGAACACCACAACCCCATGGAGATGAACTTGGTCTGATCAGACCCAGACGCTCTTGTTCATCGAGCTATTTCTTCAATTCCTTCAACTCCTCTGGTCCAAGCTTGTAAGGACGCTTGCAACCGGGTTCCGTGCCAGGCTCAATATCGATAACAAATTCAACTGGCCGGTCAGGAGGCATCCCGAAAGCTCTTCTGGAAAGACGTCTTGGTATTCACAAATTACTAGAATCTGAGAGATGGCATTCAACTCACCCTTCTCATTGAGAGAAAACAGTCGAATGGTTTCGTCCAGAGCGGCATAGATGATCACATCATCAGAAGAGTGTGTCAATTGAATTCCCCTGGCAGCACAATCAAGCCGAGCCTTGTGCTTAGAAATCCAGTCCATGCGGAGAATTAGATCAATATCCGAGTCACCAAGAACAATTGGAGAAGACGGAAATTTATAGTTGCCATCTTAATACCAAAATTCGAAACCAACATGCAGAGCTCAAACGCTTAGCTGGAGAAACAACTTTCAATGCTTTAGGTAAAGCCTCAGTGTCAAATTTGTGCTTCGATGCAAAAAGATATTACATGAAAGAATGCGATGCACCAGTATCAAATGAAACTTTTGCAGGAATATCATTAACTTGAAGATTACCCATGATCACTACTGAAGAATCCTCTGTCTGAGCTGCGTTCATCATGTTCACCTTCGCATGCTTGGGATTATGCTTGACCACTCCATTGTTGGAAGATCTCATAGGAGGAGGAGGCGAAAGGTGCCTTTGGTTGAAGCACTTGTTTGCATTATGCCCTTTCTGCTGACACTTCTTGCAAGTCACCTCTGAGAGCGGACGATGATAAGGAGCACTTAACCTTGGAGCTTGAGACCGAGATTTGTTCTGATAACCTGGGTTGGGTGGGTGGGAAGATCCATGGCCACCTTTGCTCTTCTACTAGTAGGGCTGACGAAACGGAGGAGGAGGCGGAAGCTAGAACTTCTGTTGCTTAGCTGCCACTTGTGAGGAAGAAGAAGACTAAACTGCATCCCTGACTCTCTTCTTAGAAGGCTCACACTTGAGCTGAGTAGCTTCTTGCTTGAGTGCCATGTTATAGAATTGATCGAATTCGGTCGGCTCAAGAAGCACGAGAGCTAACTACAGATCTTCTTTGAGGCCATCTCTGAATTGATAGATCATACTCTTTTCGTCAGGAGCGTCTTGTTTAGTGAAGCGAGCAAGTTTCTGAAACTGGATATTGTATTGGTACACAAACATGCTGCCTTGCTTGAGATTGCGGAAGTCCTCACGCTTGCTCTCAGCAACACTTGTTGGAATATGATGAGCTTTCAAGCCTTGGTGGAAATCATCCCAGGTAATCACACGACCTCCTCTGGAATCTTTGTATTGTTGATACCAATCAGCAGCTTGGTGCTTGAGTTGAAATGAAGCAAACTTGACAAAGTCCTTAGGCCTAACATTGCTACATTGAAAATGCTTGCAGATGTCCACGAGCCAATCATCGGCGTTTGTGGCCTCGACACAGTTGCTGAAAGACTTCGGCTGGTTTGCGAGGAATTGGTTGAGGGTAGCAAACTAAGGCTGATTGTTGAAATTCCCTTGGCCTTGATTTCCTTGGTTGCCTTGACCTTGGTTGCGTTCTTGCAAGAGTTGCAAAAGCATCTGGGTGTTGGCGTTGATGGCTACCATGATAGCTTGCCATGCCTCCGGAGGTGGAGACGGTGGCGGAGGGTTCGCCTGACTCCCATCATTGCGTTTCGGATTCAGACGCGTTGGCGGAGCCATCCTGAAGGGGGTGACATCCGTTAGAATCTTGATAGACAGATATTCAAGCTTAATCAATGGATAGAAATTACAACATATAGTCTTCACAATAAACATTCGAACAAGGATGAACGAATGAATTCCAAAGTAAATCATCACACGTCCATTAAAGTGAGAAGCCACTTAGATAAAGGTAGATGAATAAAGCAACAAGGTACGAATATGAACAAATAAGTGGTAAGGATTACCCAATTACAAACCAAATATCTGCTGGAATACTAGAGCTACTTGAATTCCCACCTATAAAACTCCCGAAACTTTCTGGTTATGCAATCAAGCATTGGGGATACTGGGGAAGCATAATATCTCAACCAAACTAACAATCCCACATCCAGTTGTATCCATCCTTCAACACATAACCAAGAAACCTTCGGAAATCATGTACCTCAACCTTCGAGAAGCATCTATTATACAATTTATGGCAATACCCCCGAACTCCCGCCCCATTACTAGGTGGCGTCGAGGTTATCTCACCAACAACTGCATAAAAGAGACTTTCGATGTCGACGAACTCAGGTATTCCAGAACTGCAACGATAAAATTGTGACGACAACACCTCAGAGCTCAACTCCCCGGGACACTGCCACAACCCCTAAATGTCAGGAGGCACCAAGAACAATGTTCTCGTCACAAGAATATCAGAACGATTCCAAGATACCCGCGTGATCCTAATTTTTTTAGTGAAATTTGAGGAGAGGAAAGTCAAAACTTCTACGTCAGGAGGCCTCACCAGAGCGACGAAGGGACTGAGGAGTAAAAATAATCCTACTCTCTGATATATATAATCCTAAGACTCAAAACATTTTGTTCTAGACTCAACAACGGCAGCGATTCGATCAAGCACGGGGATCCTAAGTCGGGGATGGCTCTGATTACCAACTTGTAATGCCCACGATGTGGCTATATCTCCCACATGTCGAGGAACGACTTAGAGGCATGACCGCATGGTGGTTTTGTCGGAAGAGGGGTAATCTTCACACAATCCCATGTACTGAATAAGAAAGGGATAAATAGTTGGATTACACTCGCCACTTCACACAGTACATAAATAATTCATACATCATCCAAATACACTCATAGACCGACTACGGTCAAATCCAAATAAAAGGAAGATAAACCCCAAATGCTAGATCCCCGATCGCCCCAACTGGGCTCCACTATTGATCATCGGGAAATGAAACATAGTAATGACTGAGGTCCTAGTCGAACTCCCACTTGAGTTCGGTAGCATCACCTGCACTCGTATCATCGGCACCTACAACTGTTTGGAAGTATCTGTAAGTCACGAGGACTCAGCAATCTCACACCCGCGAGATCAAGACAATTTAAGCTTATGGGTATGATGAGGTAGTGAGGTGGAGCTGCAGCAAGTGCTAAGAAAATATGGTGGCTTACATACGTAAACAAGAGTAAGATGAGAAGCTATGCAACGATCGGGAAGCTATAAGTGATCAAGAAGTGATCCTGAAACTACTTACGTTCAAGCATAACACAAGGCCGTGTTCACTTCCCGGACTCCGCCGAAAAGAGACCATCACGGCTACACACGCGGTTGATTCATTTTAATTAAGTCAAGTGACAAGTTCTCTACAACCGGATATTAACCAATTCCCAATTTCCACATAACCGCAAGCACGTCTCTCGAAAGTTTATACCCTGCAGGGGTGTCCCAACTTAGCCCATCACAAGCTCTCATATTCAACGAAGGATATTCCTTCTCCCGGAAAGACCCGATCAGTCTCCGAATCCCGGTTACAAGACATTTCGACAATGGTAAAACAAGACCAACAAAGCCGCCTGATGTGCCGACAAATCCCGATAGGAATCGCAAGTATCTTGTTCTCAGGGCACACCGGATGGGAAAAGCTATGAGTAAAACCAGCCCTCAAGTTTCCCCGAGGTGGCCCCGCAGGTTGCCCTGTTCAGACCAACACTCAGAGGAGCACTGGCCCGGGGGTGGGGGGGGGGGGTTAAAATAAAGATGACCCTTGAGTCTGCAGAACCCAAGGGAAAGGTATAGGTGGTAGGTAGGCAAATGGTAAAACCAAGGTTGGGCCTTGCTGGAGGAGTTTTATTCAAAGCGAACTATCAAGGTGGTCCCATAACCCCAACCGCGTAAGGAACGCAGAATCAAGGAACATAACACCTGTATGATGGAAACTAAGGCGGCAAGAGTGGAACAAAACACCAGGCATAAGGCCGAGCCTTCCACCCTTTACCAAGTATATAGATGCATTAATTAAAATAAGAGATATTGTGATATCCCAACATATACATGTTCCAACATGGAACAAACTTCAACTTCACCTGCAACTAGCAACGCTATAAGAGGGGCTGAGCAAAAGCGGTAACATAGCCAAACATCAATTTGCTAGGAAGGTGGGTTAGAGGCTTGACATGGCAATATGGGAGGCATGATATAACAAGTGGTAGGTAGCGCAACATAGCTATAGAACGAACAACTAGCAAGCAAAGATAGAAGAGATATCGAGGGTATGGTCATCTTGTCTTCAATGTTCTTAGAGTTGTCGAAAGCTTGATCCTCGCTAGCGTACCCAACAGGTTCCTTGTTCACGTACTCATCTCCCGGCTCTACCCAAAGCAAGAACACAAGCAATGGAACAACAATCAATCACGGTGCAATGCACAGGTAACATGATACAATACATGGCATGATATGCAAGATATGATATGCAATGCATATGCGTGCTCCGGAAGGGAAAGAATGATCAAGGCATCAACTTGGAAAACCAAGTATGTCGCTGGAAAGATGCGGTGATTTCGGTCGAAATCGATATAAGGACCACCGGAAACGGATGCACGGTTTGCAAATGACAAGCAATATAAGAATGATGCGAACCTGCAATTAACAGCATGATGCCACTTAGAATTTAACAAGAAACTAAGCTACTGCACTCCAACATAGCAACGAAGCATATGGCAGTGATGTACAAGAGATGCTTAACAAAACATGAACACTGTGATACGGCTAAATCACGCAAGAACAGGTTCAAACAAGCATGGCAAAAGTGCAAAAGATACCAGCTTCACAGACTTAGTGAAAATACTAACATGTCAAAACAACATAAGGAAGCAATGTTTAGAGCAAGCAAACAACATGATACAGGAACATATCATAGCAAACAAACGCATGGAATGATCCTAGTAAATGCATAGAACAAAAATCCCTTACTGAACTTGAGCCAAACAGGAACAGAAGATATGATGGCACCCATGTAAACATAGCAAGTTATATTAACAGTTTCAGACAATGAAATTCAGGACATGGCAGAAACAGACTCATGATAGCAACTTTGCAAGCTCATGCCACTCACCACAAAGCATTACATGACAACACCAGCATACCAACAGTAAGAACACATGTTCATGAAGCTAAACATGTCAATAACAAGTTCATATGATACATGGATCACTAGAAAAGCACATGGCAATATGGATTAACATGTTAGCAATCTGCCAGGAACATTATTTAGCAAAAGTAGAGCAAGAAAATGACATGCTATAGCACTCCATAATTTCAACCAGAGGCATGAATGGATAGAGCATAACCACATATCCAAAACATCCTTACTGAACTACCTCAAAATAAGAATGGATCTCATGGTAGCAACAAGTTTACATGGCATCAAAATAACATCAGGGAAAGGACTTAGCAAAATCCTAAGTGCCTGAAAACAGCAACATCACGGAGCCTATTTTGCATGCTTTTGCTAGTCACCACATAGATCACAAAAATGCAAGACTTGCACCCCTGTAAAGATGGCATGTTGTAGTTCAAAACACATGTAGTCCTCATGCTCATAGGATGCACACACCAAATGCAACAAAAATGACAAATGACCATGTTCTGTTAAGAACCAGCAGTTAACATTTTATAGCACTCTTGCAACAATGAAAATGGCATCATAGTGGACAGTAACATGCATGAAAATGCTAGTAACATGAAGAGCTTAACGGTATGAACATTTCGACATATCATATGCATGATTTGGAGCACCGAGCACGGAGATGTAGCATGATGAAGATGGCATAAAAAACAGGATTTGAGGACTTAGAGAAAACGGGGTCAACCTAGGGTTTCGGTGGCACGCTTCTCGAGGTCGGATCTGACTCTTCGGGTGATGAGGACATCAATACCATTGTTACACCCACAGCCCCTGCTGCTATACATACTGGACCAATTACTAGAGCTCGCGCACGCCAATTGAATTATCAGGTACTTTCGTTTCTTGGTAACGATTCTAATGTTCATGAGAATATGATGCTGCCTAAATTGGATACATTTATCTTGCTTACAAATGAAGGGCCTAGCTTGGACAAGAAAGATGAACCTTGGAACAAGTTCAAGCGTGGAGATGATGGCATGCGCAAGGGGATCCAGAACGGAGTTACAAGTGATGATTTCAGGACTTTGAAGCCACCATAAGGAGTGCATGAAGCCTTGGACGAAATATACAAGATGCCTCTTCATAAATTTCGTCCAGAGGCTATTTTAGGTGCTGCGTCACCTTATTATTGGCCAGGCCCATGTATTTTCGAAACACTTAAGTATAGGCTGTTTTTAGAGTCCGTATGTGTGGGGAAACAAGAGTTAGGGTTGGTCTCGGACCCCTCCTCCAAGGGCCACGAAATCCCCCCCTCTTCCTCCATATATACAGCCCTTAGGGCATCGTTTAGACTTTGGGCTTTGTTTAGATTAAAAGTTCTCCATAGCTGCAACTTCGCGTACTTCGTTTGTGTCCAACGACCAGACCAAGACGTCACAGAACCCCACCTTGATCAATAAAGCTGTCATCTTATATTCGCAATATCCAGATTGCAATCTCAGCTTCTTGCCTGTTCTTCGTTTGCTCGCAGGAAACATGCCCTCGTGGTCAGGTTGATCATGCTCCGGCGTGGTCAATAACCCCTCGGAGTTGGTTTAGCGATTGCTAAGGCGCGACGTCCTCGCACGTTCGTAGTCGGATCGTCGAAGTTGACTTCCTCTAAAACGATAGCCACCATCTCATCGAAAGACGGGACACCTTTGCCTCTATCAAGTGGTATCAGATTTCTAGGTTGCTCGGTGAGATTTTACAGTTTTTTGTAGTTTAGGTCGAGTATGTTCTTCATACCTATATTCCATGAAAAAGCCAAACAAAATTTTTTAGGGTTAGGTCATCATATCCGAACCAATCTGAGCCTTTGCATAGTGTTTTTAGAGTTTTGCTTTGTTGAATTTGCGGTTGCATCGTCGTGTCGAGTTGCTGGTCTTAGCGTCTAGTCCCTTAGAGTTTCGAGTTCTGTTCACAGGTTGTCACGCCGCCACCGCACCATCGTCATCATCATTAACATATACCACCACCCCACCATATACATCGCCGCTGCCATATACAACCACCAATCCGAGTCCACATATACCATCTCCATATACCACCACCAATCCGAGTCCAGATATACCATCACCATATACCACCACCAATCCGAGTCCAGATATACCACCACAGTTCGAGTTCCACCAGATTCATCTCCACCACCAGTCCTAGTCCGAGTCCAGTATTTGTTGCTTTGTTTTCGAGTTCCATATCATGCCATACTCCGAGTCGTGACAGAATAGGACTCCCGAGATTCCGTGCTACCCGCAGAGTCTGGAAAATTCTGGCTAGGCAATTTTTAGACCAATTGTAGACTTCTTCGAAAAAAATTGTTGCAGAGCAAAAAAAAGAGGAAAGAAGTGCAAAAAAAAGTGAAAAAAATGGAAAAAAGTTCAGAGTGTGCTCCTCCATTGTTTACGTGCAGCGCCGTGATTTTGTTAGTGTTCTAGGCTCGTGTCTCTAGCACGGTCTAGCCTAGGACCAGCACAGTACCGTCGTTGAGCGTTTATTCAACTTTGCATCTCTGAATTGATTATTGCTGACCCTTTTTGCTACCATATTATAAGCCTTACCAGCTCCACATACATCTTCGTCGTGTGTTTGACTCTCCCTGGTAATCGCTCTGTCCAAGCTTTGAGAGTTTTGACTACGACGGTTGCCGATCACCGCCTGCTGCTGGGTAAGAACTGGTAAGAATTTGAGATTTTCTTGACAGATTTGTGACACCACCACCACCTCTTGTTAGTAGTCTGTAGGATCATATTCTTGTGTGTTTCTATTATTGCTAACAATGGCAGGATCAGAAGCCGACGAGACTGACTGGGAGAACATGACGAATAAGGAGTTCATGATAAATTTCAGCAAATGATGAGTGGACAGGTGCAAGATGTGCTAAATAGATTTGAAGAGGCCATGGAGAAGATAGATGGCATGGAGAAGGCATTCGAAACAAAGCTCGATAATAGGTTTAATGAATTGCTCGCGCGTCTTCCACCACCACCATCGGCTGCACCTAACGCACCTCTACAACAACAACAACAACAACAACAACAACAACAACAACAACGAGTACCTCCGCATCGCGAAACAGCCCTCCACCGAGCGAGCCGTCTACCTCTTGCACCTAGCCAAATTGTTGGTGCTGCTGTTGATACGTCTGTGGCTCCTGCTGCTGATGTGGAGGAGGATGATTTTGCGGGAGATTGCGAGGATGAGGTTGATCAAAATCAGAACCACGTTCCACCACCAGCACAGCAACCACCAGGTCGTCCACATGCAAATAATGGCAATGGTAGGGATCACCCTCAGGTACGAGATCATGACCATCTTCCTAAACTAAAATTGAATATTCCACCATTTGAGGGTAGATATTTCCTGATATATATCTTACTTGGGAGTTAGAAACTGAACAACGATTTACATGTTTACAATATCCCGAGGAGAGACGTGTTCCTGCTGCTGTTTGTGCATTCACTAGTTTTGCATGTGTTTGGTGGTCTGAGCATTGTAGATTATATCTGATTCCAGCTACTTGGGCTGCTTTGAAAACTGCTATGCGTACTCGTTGGGTTCCACCATATTATCAACATGAATTACTTAAAAATTGCAGCGTTTAAGACAAGGAAAAAATTATGTAGAAGAATATTATCAGGAATTACAAACTGGCATGATTAGATGTGGTATTGTTGAGGAGAATGAAGCTATGCTTGCACGTTTTATGGGTGGATTAAATAGAGAGATTCCGACCATTCTAGAGTATAAGGAGTATACTAATATCACTCGTTTATTCCATCTTGCTTGTAAAGCTGAACATGAAGTGCAGGATCGACAGGCATTGGCGCGAACTAACTTTTCTGCAGGTCGATCTTTGTCATGGATACCACGTGCATCCTCTACTTCCACTACACCAGCACGTCCATCAGGTGCCACCTCCAACCGTGATACAAGAAAGCAGGCACAACCACCACTATCTGCCAAGAACACACCTCCCAGGCCTCTTCTTCTTCCATGGCATCAATAGGGCACACAAGTGATATTATTTGTCGTCGTTGTAAGGGAAGAGGACATTTTGCGAGAGAATGCAAATCTCAGCGTGTGATGATTGCTACTGAGGATGGTGGGTATGAGTCCGCTAGTGACTATGATGAGGAGACTTTGGCTCTTATTACACGTGAAGAACACGGTGGAGATGATTCTGATCATGAGACGCAATACATGGCTCCTGAAGATGCTGACAGGTATGAATGTTTAGTTGCTCAACGTGTTTTGAGTGTGCAGGTCACACAAGCTGAGCAAAATCAGAGGCATAATTTGTTCCATACAAAGGGAGTTGTGAAGGAACGTTCTGTTCGCGTCATCATAGATGGAGGGAGCTGCAATAACTTGGCTAGCATGGAGATGGTGGAGAAGCTATCACTCACCACAAGACCACATCCACATCCTTACTAATCCAATGGTTCAACAACAGTGGCAAGGTTAAGGTAACACGTACTGTTCGTGTGCATTTTAGTATCTCTACATATGCTGATTATGTTGATTGTGATGTGGTACCTATGCAAGCATGTTCCTTATTACTTGGTAGACCATGGCAATTTGATAAAAATTCTGTACACCATGGTAGAAACAATCAGTATACTCTTGCTCATAAGGATAAAAGTATTACTTTACTTCCTATGACTCCTGATTCCATTTTGAAAGATGATATTAATAGAGCTAATAAAGCAAAATAGGAGAAAAATAAAAGTGAAAATCAGATTGTGGCAAAAGACTTTGATCAACAAATGTAGCTAATAGTAAACCATCTAGTGTTGCTTCTGAAATTAAATTGAAAAGTGCATGTTTAATTGCCACCAAATCTGATATTGATGATTTAGATTTTAGCAAATCTGTTTGCTATGCTTTTGTGTGCAAAGAGGCATTATTTTCATTCGAGGACGTGCCTTCCTCTGTGCCTCCAGTTGTCACTAACATTTTGCAGGAGTTCGCTTACGTCTTTCCACAAGACGTGCCACTGGGATTACCACCTATTCAAGGGATTGAGCATCAAATTGACTTAATTCCCGGTGCATCATTACCCAATCGTGCACCATACTGTACCAATCCAGAGGAGACGAAAGAGATTATGCGTCAAGTACAAGAACTGCTCGACAAAGGTTATATACGCGAATCCCTTAGTCCTTGTGTTGCTCCTATCATTTTAGTGCCGAAAAAGGATGGTACGTCACGTATGTGCGTTGATTGTAGAGGCATTAATAATATTACTATTCATTATCGTCATCCTATTCCTAGGATAGATGATATGCTTGATGGACACATGCTCCTTTACTCCAACTTCCTGATTTTAATAAGACTTTTGAGCTTGAATGTGATGCTAGTGGAATTGGATTAGGAGGTGCGTTATTACAAGATGGCAAACCTGTTGCATACTTTTCTGAAAAATTGAGTGGGCCTAGTCTGAACTATTCTACTTATGATAAAGAATTATATGCTCTTGTTTGGACCTTAGAAACATGGCAACATTATTTATGGCCCAAGGAATTTTTTATACATTCTGATCATGAATCTTTGAAACAAATTATAAGTCAAGAATAACTGAACCATAGACATGCTAAATGGGTTGAATTCATTGAGACTTTTCCTTATGTCATTAAACACAAGAAGGGTAAAAAAACGTTATTGTTGATGCATTGTCTCGTCGTTATACTATGCTATCCCAACTTGACTTTAAAATATTTGGTTTGGAGACCATCAAAGATCAATGTGTGCATGATGCTGAATTTAAAGATGTATTGCAGAATTGTAAGGAAGGGAGAACTTGGAACAAGTTCGTTCTTAACGATGGATTTGTGTTTCGTGCTAACAAGCTGTGCATTCTAGCTAGCTCTGTTCATCTTTTGTTGTTGTAGGAGGCGCATGGAGGGGGATTAATGGGACACTTTGGCGTTAAGAAGACATAGGATATACTTGCTACACATTTCTTTTGGCCAAAGATGAGACGGGATGTTGAGCGTTTTGTTGCTCGCTGCACTACATGTCAAAAAGCTAAGTCACGACTCAATCCTCATGGTTTATATATGCCTTTGCCTGTACCTAGTGTTCCTTGGGAGGATATATCTATGGACTTTGTTTTAGGTTTACCTCGAACAAAGAAGGGGAGGGATAGCATATTTTTTGTCGTGGATAGGTTCTCGAAAATGGCACACTTTATACCATGTCATAAAAGGGATGATGCTGTTAATGTTGCTAATTTGTTCTTTTGTGAAATTATGCGCTTGCATGGTGTGCCAAATACTATTGTTTAGATCATGATACTATATTTCTTAGCCACTTTTGGAGATGTTTATGGGCTAAGTTGGGGACTAAGCTGCTTTTTAGTACTACTTGTCACCCCCAAACTGATGGACAAACTGAAGTAGTCAATAGAACATTGTCTACTATGCTTAGGGCTGTTTTGAAGAATAACAAGAAAATGTGGGAAGAATTCTTGCCTCATATTGAATTTGCTTATAATCGTTCATTGCATTCTACTACTAAGATGTGCCCTTTTGAAATTGTGTATGGTTTCCTACCTCGTGCACCTATTGATTTGTTGCCTCTTCCATCTTCGGAGAAGGTTAATTTTGATGCTAAAGAACGTGTTGAATTGATTTTAAAAATGCATGAGTTAACTAAGGAAAACATTGAGCGTATGAATGCTAAATATAAACTTGCTGGAGATAAGGGTAGAAAACATGTTGTGTTTGCACCTGGAGATCTTGTTTGGTTACATTTGCGTAAGGATAGATTTCCTAATTTGCGCAAATCAAAGCTAATGCCACGTGCTGATGGTCCTTTTAAGGTGTTAGAGAAAATAAATGATAATGCATATATACTTGAGCTGCCTGCAGATTTTGGGGTTAGTCCCACTTTTAACATTGCAGATTTGAAGCATTATTTGGGTGAGGACGATGAACTTTCATCGAGGACGACTTCATTTCAAGAAGGGGAGGATGATGAGGACATCAATACCATTGTTACACCCACAGCCCCTGCTGCTATACATACTGGACCAATTACTAGAGCTCGCGCACGCCAATTGAATTATCAGGTACTTTCGTTTCTTGGTAACGATTCTAATGTTCATGAGAATATGACGCTGCCTAAATTGGATACATTTGTATTGCTTGCAAATGAAGGGCCTAGCTTGGACAAGAAAGATGAACCTTGGAACAAGTTCAAGCATGGAGATGATGGCATGCGCAAGGGGATCCAGAACAGAGTTACAAGTGATGATTTCAGGACTTTGAAGCCACCATAAGGAGTGCATGAAGCCTTGGACGGAATATACAAGATGCCACTTCATAAATTTCATCCAGAGGCTATTTTAGGTGCTGCGTCACCTTATTATTGGGCCAGGCCCATGTATTTTCGAAACACTGAAGTATACTGTTTTTAGAGTCTGTATGTGTGGGGAAACAAGAGTTAGGGTTGGTTTCGGACCCCTCCTCCAAGGGCCACGAAATCCCCCCTCTCTCCTCCATATATACAGCCCTTAGGGCATCGTTTAGACTTTCGGTTTTGTTTAGATTAAAAGTTCGCCATAGCTGCAACTCCGCGTACTTCGTTTGTGTCCAACGACCAGACCAAGACGTCACAGAACTCCACCTTGATCAATAAAGCTTTCATCTTATATTCGTAATATCCAGATTGCACTCTCAGTTTCTTGCTTGTTCTTGGTTTTCGCGCAGGAAACAGGCCCTCGTGGTCAGTTTGATCGTGCTCCGGCGTTGTCAATAACCCCTCGGAGTTGGTTTAGCGATTGCTAAGGCGCGACGTCCTCGCACGTTCGTAGTCCGATCGTCAAAGTCGACTTCCTCTAAAACGATAGCCACCATCTCATCGAAAGATGGGACACCTTTGCCTCTATCACCGGGGACGAGGAGGACGCCGACTAGAGACGAGGAAGAAGGCCGGAGCTCAAGGGAGGCTGGAGCGGGGCCGGCCGGACTCCGGTGGCCGGAGCACCGTGGAGGATGGCACGGACGGCGACGAGGGGCTCCGTGTGCGGCGGACGGTGGCAGGACGGCAAGGTGAAGTGTGGCGGCCGGCGGGGGTGAGTCGGCGGCGGCGGAGGAGGGCGGGTGGCGGCACCGGTGAAGGAGCGCGGTGGCGCAGGCGGCGGGGTCGGGCGCGCTGGCGCGCTAGGGTTTGCGCGGGGTGGCGACGACTGGTGGATGGGCCAGGCGGGCCCGCCTCGGGCTCGGGTGGGCCTGTGGCGGCTGGTGGCGGAGGGTGCCACATGGCAAGCTTCGGTTGGCTACGGGCAGCGGCGGAAGCTTGTACGGCTTGGGTTGGACGTGTCCGGCAGCGGAGAGGGACTAATCTAGGGTTTCATCTACGTGATTTTTTTTGGGGGGAGGTGTATATTTATAGGTAGAGGGAGCTAGGAGTGTCCAAATGAGGTGCGGTTTTCACCCACATGATTGTGATCCAATGACAGAGAACATGTAGGTGGTTTAGATGGGTTATTGGGCTGTTTTGGAGGGGTGTTGGGCTGCAACACAAAGAGGCTTTTGCGGTTACCCAGTTTACCGTTGGGGCATCAAACGACCTCCAAATGGAATGAAATTTGACAGGCGGTCTACCGATGGTGTACCAAGGCCACTTGCAAAATCTCGGCCCATTCCGAGAACGTTTTTCTCCTGCTCACGAAAAGAGACAAGAGGGGTGCGCCGGGTGCATGTGGGGGTGTCAGATTGCGAAACGGACAATGGGGAAAAGACTCGGATGCATGAGACGAACACATATGCAAATGAGATGCACATGCTGACATGATATGAAATGCATGACATGAGAAAAATGAAAATCGAAAGACAAAACCCAACTACGAAGGGAATATCATATCACATCGCTGAAAATAGCAAGAGTCAGAGTTATAAATATGGAAAGTTACATCCGGGGTGTTACAATTCATAGCTTAGGATTCCCTTCGTGCCGACACGAGGGATGAGGGGGGCTGCTAGCTGCTTCACACTTTGCTAGGTGAACCTCGGTTGGGGGGAGGGGGCATACATTCATAGCTTAGGATTCCCTTCGTGCCGACATGAGGGAGGTGGGGGCAAGCAATACCGTGCGCTTTGCGAGATAGGTGTCACATCGAAGTTGCATTTGGTATTTGAAAATGAAACCACCATTTTCATACATAATTTTGGTCCACATGCAACTGTGTTCGTGTTCTGACCCTCTCCTGCGTCATTTTTCGCCAAATTTATGAACATTAGACAAGTCGGATTACGCAACAGTTCACTCAAACTAACTGTGTGCCACGACGGTGCCCGTGTCATGCACACATCCGCACAGTACATTGGGCTCCACAAGGCTCCCCCTCTCAAAAATATCTACCCGCCTCGAGGGTTTTTTTTGTTTCATAACACACGGTTGTTATCTCTGGGCCGTGTGCGATGTTTCTTGTTCCCAATCCCACCTAGATCCCTACAAAATATATGCCAGCCTCGAGGGTTTTTATGTTTCATAACACACGGTTGTTATCTCCGGACCGTGTGCGATGCACTATCATCAAAATTTTCAATAGCCCCAAAATTTCACTCCCCCGTTTGACTCTCGCGTAGTAAATTTTTTAGTACCCGCATCATTTCCTCAAACACCCCCCGCCCCCCTCCACACACACACACACCAAAACCTCCTCGGGCATGCGCGCGCACACACACACCCTCCCTCGCTCAAAACCCTAGCAAGGTCCCCGCCGCCGCCGCCGCAAGGCCTCCATTGTCAACATCTGCCGGTTTGCCCATGCAGCTTACCCACTGATGAGGACATCAATACCATTGTTACACCCACATCCCCTGCTGCTATACATACTGGACCAATTACTAGAGCTCGCGCATGCCAATTGAATTATCAAGTACTTTTGTTTCTTGGTAACGATTCTAATCTTCATGAGAATATGATGCTGCCTAAATTGGATACATTTATTTTGCTTACAAATGAAGGGCCTAGCTTGGACAAGAAAGATGAACCTTGGAACAAGTTCAAGCATGAAGATGATGGCATGCGCAAGGGGATCAAGAACGGAGTTACACGTGATGATTTCAGGACTTTGAAGCCACCATAAGGAGTGCATGAAGGCTTGGACGAAATATACAAGATGCCACTTCATAAATTTCGTCCAGAGGCTATTCTAGGTGTTGCGTCACCTTATTATTGGGCCAGGCCCATGTATTTTCGAAATACATAAGTATAGGCTGTTTTTAGAGTTCGTATGTGTGGGGAAACAAGAGTTAGGGTTGGTTTCGGACCCCTCCTCCAAGGGCCACGAAATTCCCCTCCCCTCTTCCTCCATATATACAGCCCTTAGGGCGTCGTTTAGACTTTCGGTTTTGTTTAGATTCAAAGTTCGCCATAGCTGCAACTTCGCGTACTTCGTTTGTGTTCAACGACCAGACCAAGACGTCAGAGAACCCCACCTTGTTCAATAAAGCTTTCATCTTATATTCACAATATCCAGATTGCAATCTCAGTTCCTTGCTTGTTTTTCGTTTACTCGCAGGAAACAGACCCTCGTGGTCAGGTTCATCATGCTCCAGCGTGGTCAATAACCCCTTGGAAGTTGGTTTAGCGATTCCTAAGGCGCGATGTCTCGCGCGTTCGTAGTCGGATCGTCAAGGTTGGCTCCCACAGAAAATGATAGCCACCATCTCATCGAAACATTGGGACACCTTTTGCCTCTATCAAGTGGTATCGGATTTCCAGGTTGCTCGGTGAGATTTTTCATTTTTTTCGTAGTTTTGATCGAGTCTGTTCTTCATATCTATAGTCCACGAAAGAGCCAAAAAAATTAGGGTTAGTTCATCCTATCTGAATCCATCTGAGCCTTTGCATTATCTTTTCTGTTTTGTTGAATTTGCGGTTGCATCATCGTGTCAAGTTGCTGGTCTTAGCGCCTAGTCCTTTAGAGTTTCGAGTTCTGTTCACAGGTTGTCACGTCGCCGCTGCCATATATCACCACCGCATCATCATCATCGCTGCTGCTGTATACCACCACCGCCCCAACTTCATCGCTGCTGCTATATACCGCCACCAGATATTCACCGCTAATCCGAGTCCATATATGCCACCACCTATCCGCCGCCATCACGCGAATCCAAGTCCACCTGCAACATATATCCGCCACCAGTCCGAGTTGCACCAGATTCATCGCCGCCACCAGTCCGAGTTCCACCAGATTCATCTCCGCCACCAGTCTGAGTCCAGTATTTTGTTAGTCTGTTTTGCATTTCCCGATCACGCGATACTCTGAGTCGTGACAGAGTAGGACTCCCGAAGTTTCGTGCTACCCACAGTAGAAAAATAGTTCCAAACTCAAAAAAAAACTAAGTCTGGAAAATTCCGGCAGGGCAGTTTTTAGACCATTTGTAGAATTTTTCGAAAAAAATTGTTGCGGAGCAAAAAAAGAGGAAAAAAGTGCTAAAAAGGAAAAAAAGAAAAAAAATTCAGAGTGTGCTCCTCCCTTGTTTACGTGCAGCGCCGTGATTTTGTTAGTGTTCTAGGCTCGCGTCTCTAGCACGGTCTAGCCTAGGACCCGCACGGTACCGTCGTTGAGCGTTTATTCAACTTTGCATCTCTGAATTGAGTATTGCTGACCCTTTTTGCTACCATATTATAAGCCTTCCCAGCTCCACATACATCTACGTCGTGCGTTTGACTCTCCCTGGTAATCGCTCTATCCAAGCTTTGAGAGTTCAGACTACGACGGTTGCCGATCACCGCCTGCTGCTGGGTAAGAGCTGGTAAGAATTTGAGATTTGCTTGACGGATTTGTGCTATCCACCACCACCTCTTGTTAGTAGTATGTAGGATCATATTCTTGTGTGTTCCTATTGCTGCTAACCATGGCAGGATCACAAGCCGACGAGACTGACTGGGAGAAGATGATGAATAAGGAGTTGTGTGATAAATTTCAGCAAATGATGAGTGGACAGGTGCAAGATGTGCTAAATACATTTGAAGAGGCCATGGAGAAGATAGATGGCATGGAGAAGACGTTCGAAACAAAGCTCGATAAAAAGTTTAATGAATTGCTCGCACGTCTTCCACCACCACAACCGGCTGCACCTAACGCACCTCTACAACAACAACAATGACTACCTCCACGTGGCGAAACAGCCCTCCGCCGAGCGAGCCGTGCCCCTCTTGCGCCTGGCCAAACTGTTGGTGCTGCTGTAGATACTTCTGTGGCTCCTGCTGCTGATGAGCAGGAGGATGATTATGCGAGAGAGTACGAGGATGAGGTTGATCAAAATTAGAACTACATGCAACCACCAGCACCACAACCACCAGGTTGTCCACATGCAAATAATGGCAATGGTAGGGCTCCCCCTCAGGTACGAGATCATGACCATCATGGACACCATGTGCATCCTCTACATCCATTACACCAGCACCTCCATCAGGTGCCACCTCCAGCCGTGATACAAGAAAGAAGGCACAACAACCACTATCTGCCAAGAGCACACCTGCCAGGCCTGCGCAGAGCTCTTCTTCTTCCATGGCATCAGCAGGGCACACAAGTGATATTATTTGTCGTCATTGTAAGGGAACAGGACATTTTACGAGAGAATGCAAATCTCAGCGTGTGATGATTGCTACTGAGGATGGTGGGTATGAGTCTGCTAGTGACTATGATGAGGATACTTTGGCTCTTATTACACATGAAGAACACGGTAGAGATGATTCTGATCATGAGACGCAATACATGGCTGCTGAAGATGTTGACAGGTATGAATGTTTAGTTGCTCCACGTTTTCTGAGTGTGCAGGTTACACAAGCTGAGGAAAATCAGAGGCATAATTTGTTCTATACAAAGGGAGTTGTGAAGGAACGTTCTATTCGCGTCATCATAGATGGAGGGAGCTACAGCAACTTGGCCAGCATGGAGATGGTGGAGAAGCTCTCTCTCACTGACGATGTCCTAGACTAGGGGGTACTCATCACGTTGTCTCCCGATCAGTTGGATTGGGCCGAGGACCCCCATGGCCGTATACTCCTGGGCCAGTCCGGACAGCTACCGCATACAAGGAAGATTCCACAAGACTTGGTGATTAAGACAAGGACTCCTCCCCCACCGGCGTATTCGGCTAGGACTCTTGTTATCCTAGGCCTCTGGTGCATTATATAAACCAGGGCCAGACTAGTCGATAGATCATATGTACAACAATCATACCATAGGCTAGCTTCTAGGGTTTTAGCCTCTACGATCTCGTGGTAGATCAACTCTTGTAATACTCATACCATCAATATCAATCAAGCAGGACGTAGGGTATTACCTCCATCAAGAGGGCCCGAACCTGGGTAAATATCGTGTCCCCTGCCTCCTGTTACCATCGATCCTAGACGCACAGTTCGGGACCTCCTACCCGAGATCCGCCAGTTTTGACACCGACATTGGTGCTTTCATTGAGAGTTCCGCTGTGTGATCGGCAAAAGGATCAATGGCTCGCCCGCAGGTCAACTGCGACGCCGACATCTTTGTCGCCGGCTCGACTGGTCACCTTGGCTCGACCGAGGACCGTGCTCCATCTCTGATCATCATGTTTGGACGGGGGCCTTCTTCAACATCAACTCCAATATCTATCATGATCATAGAGGAGTCATCCATGGAGCTCGAGGGCTCAACGTCAACATTGCCCTCGGGCGGCCGTGCTGTTTTTATGGACAGCAAACTTGTATTCGCCGTCACCACCTCCTCGAGCGTCGGTTTCAAGATTGCTTCGGTGGAATAGTGCGGGATTACATCTACAACAACCATGTAAAATTTCATCAAGTTCCGATGGAGGAATCTCCGACAATCTAAGATATACCGGAGCCCTGTCAAATCTGGACGGGAATCTGGACGAGTTTAGAGCGTGGCCTCCAGAGCCCAGCTCGGAGGTCCTTTGGAAGATCCAACCGTTCATATACTGCGTAATTCCCATATCTAACACCCCTCCAAATTTCAGCTCGATCTGACGGTTCAAACTCCGGGAACCTTCCGATGAGTGGACCAATTTTCGGATCTGTTTTCTGCGCGAATACGGATCCGACCGGAATTCATGTTTCTTTATGAACGTGATATTGGACAACCTTTAGAGGAATTCTCTTCTAGGGTATTGTGCGTTGTTTTTAAACACGTGCCCGTAAATTTTCAAGCCTCCCCTAAGGTCATCTTCATCATCATGTTGGTGTCAAACCAGTCCGGCAATATTGCTCCAAGACTGCCGACCTGCGCTAGACATATCATCACTTTGTTGAGCCGAGCTCCACTTCTTCGGATCGTCATCTCGGCAAGCCGAACAAGAGTCCGGTATCGCGAAGGATAAATCATCACCAACATCACCGCCCCATGAATTACACGGAGCGGGCATACCGGCATCGCCGCACGGTCACTTCATCAAGCCGGCATCGACCACGTCACGACCTGCATCGGCAGGGCCGCACTATTGCTTCTTCAAGCTGGTGTCCATCACGCCGACCTACTTCGACTCATCGGCTGACATCGAGGCTTTGACATCTCGGCTGGACCGGGGGCTTCGCCATCTCTTCATCAACCTATACTCCGGAGACTTCAGCATCACTAGCCGACCAGCTCCGTCACGTTAGCTGGACCGAGGGCTTTGCCTCGGCGAGCTAACCTTTGCTAGCATCGCCGTGCCGTCGCTTTAGCGCCCATCAGGCAATGGGTGTGCGGATCGAGTCTCAATTTTGGGAATCACCTTTCTTCGGATTGCTACAATAAATAAACCAGGTGCTATTAATCCTAGTATTTTTTGCTTGTTTGGGTTCATTTTTTCCAAGGAATTATTACTCTGATTTTTCCATCATATGTACGCAGGTCTATCAAATGGTGGCCGCATTAACGATGATCGCATGGTGGTTCGGTCAGTTTCCATACATAGTCCGGCGAACGCCGCATCCAGAACCCGGACCGACCTGTGAATTCAGGCTTCGCCACGCCTTTACCGCATCACGCTGACGCCCTGCATTGACTTCGGCGCCAGGCCATATTTCTTTTATTACTCACCTTGCATAAATTATTTATTATGCAATGATTTTTATTATTATTATTAGTATTATCTCCGGTTTGCACTATTTTTGTGCACAGGAAAATGATCCAGCCGGACTATATCCTTTGGCGTCACCTCGGCTGGACGGGGGGCTTTGTTAGCACTTCATTACCCCATGTCAGGGACTTCAACATCACTCTACCGGCCTGCATTGACTGTGCTATATCACCACTTTGGAGTGCCGAGCTCTTTGCTCCGCCACCTCAGGACCGGCTTGGGGGACGGAACCTTGTCCCGCACCAAGCTCGGACCGCGTCGTTAATACCGAACACATTAACCAGCTAAGTTGCCTTCATGCTCCAAGTTTTAAATTTTTAACTTATGCTCGGTTCGACCAAGCATTATACCTTTTTGGAAAAAAAGTTGCTTGTAAAAAATTTCTTTGTCCAAACTTTGTTTGTGACGCACAAATTCAAATACCCCGTTTATTTGGGGGCTTCCTTTATGAAGCTTTTCCTCTTGCATATGATTATAATTGTATGGTTTCGTTCCTTGTTCATGTATTACGCCACAATATGCACCATATTGACTTTAGCGATTTGCAAGTTGGGTTACCTGGCTCCTGTGCTTACCCCTACGTTCCCGATTGTTCGGCTAGGGAGTAAAGGGAGCACCTCTGCGATTGTCATGACCTGGTCCTCCGAGCTCTAACCTCAGACTGGATGAAGCCGAAAGCTAGCACTCTTATTGTTTTCAATCATGGTCGACACACAACGGAACTCATGAGTACAAAAAATCTATTGCACAAGTCTCATAGTAATAATGAGCACCGAAGAAAGGTATCGGTGGGGGTACTATTTTCTTCAAATATGCTTCTTACACTTCGTCTGTAATATAGCATAAGTTCCCTGAGCGCGCTTTGTCTGTTACAGCCTTATGGCCTGGTTGCCTGGTTATCGGAAACACTCTCGATATTCTCGACAGGTGGAGTACATAACACTTTTCGGTCTTTGACCGAAGAGGGAGAAGCCGACGGTCGGTTAAGACGCGTTTAAAGTTCGGGTGAACAAAGATATGATATTAGTACTTCGGTACATACAATCATTATACATAAAATTCTTTTACCCAAGTCACTTGGGGGCTCTTAAATTTATATGAGCCGTTTTATAATAAGTGTTCTTCTTCTCAGTTGCTGCAAAGTTTTTATTACTATTATTATTCATCACTCCTTTTTTCGACACGAGTGTGTGGTCACTAGCCGGGGAGCCTAATTTCTCTCTCAAAGCCGCTAGAGTTTAGTTTGCTAAACTGGCCTAATGAGAAGTACTCCACCTTCGGGATAGGAGGTTGGAGCTGTAGGCTGACCCGCTTGAAGTCTTGAGATAGGATGTGTCATGTTAAAGCACGACAGAAGCACTCTTTTTTCTCTAAGACCAATTTTCGGATTGGCACCGAACACTTGATCTTGTTCGGACATCAAGTTTTCACTGACGTTTTTTGGTTTTCCAAGCTTGTGGCACTTTTAAACTATTTGTGTGTTTTCAGCACAAGTCCCACAGTGCGACGCCGGACACCTTTAGAGATTCGGCAAAAACATTCTCGGATATTTCTATATATGCATCGGTTTGGAATTGTGTCTTCGTTCAATAGTTGGGTTGCCCGGCTCCTGCACTTGCTTCCTACATTCCGCTTTGTTCGGCTAGGCGTGCAAAGGGAGAACAACTGTGATTGTGCTTCCAGCTCACATGGTTAAGCACCTCAGTGGAGAAAGCCGAAAACTGACCGTCACAATAAGCGTAAACTGGTCAGCGATCCGATGACTGTGTTAAATGACGGGCCATTCATAACAATGGCCGAAGTGTTTACGGCTTGACCTCGACTATCTCCGAACACTACCGGGGGCTATTAACTGGCCTCCCAAACTAAATCCTCGATATTTTGCTCTTACGTTGGAGCTGAGGTTTCATGATCATGCTTAGCATGATAACCCAAAGAAAGGAACCGATAGCGGGACTATTTTCTTTGGAAGACATTTCTTATGTTAAACAGTAATATAACATATATCTCTGCGTACCTTTGTTTATAAAACCGTATGGCCAGATTGCCTTGTTTGTTGTAAATCTTTGCCCTCATAACGGCTTTATAAAGTAGGACAAACACTCCTCGGCTACTGGCCGAGGAGGTGGAAGCCGATGGTCGGTCAACAAAGTTTTGTACAATGCGGATCCGAGCATTAATGACGTAAAGTACTTGGATACATAGAGTCATTACACATGATTTGTGATTTTACTATGGATATCGATCCTTAATTCGGCCACCCGTGCCCGCATTAAGGCTCGGGGGCTATTGGGCTTCGGGCTTATTATTTACAAATATTAAAGGGGCACATCGATCCCCTGATCTGATGTTGCCACCCGAGCAGTGTCTCGGGGGCTACTGCATTGCCTGTCCAATGCAGAAAATTTTATGTGCAATATAGTTTCCGAGGAGATTTTGATCCTCAGGTTGGTCGGCCGCACCCAACCTGAGTCTCGAGGACTGAGCATGCCGCTTTTTGTGTCTTGAAGTATTCTGCCGAGCTAGGACTTGATCCTCAGGCTTATTTTGTAAATCAACTTGAGTCTCAGCGGCTACTGGGATCAGCGGTCTTACGTCATCCTTCAGGTGCATCTCGGGTTTTAGACCGATACACACCTTGAGGGCTACTGACTATATATCTCGGTAGAGAATAAATTGCACCAATCAAAAATATTGACAAAAAATCGGCCCACGGTCAGGGTGGTGCACCACCTCGGAAGCAGTCCGGCATAAAGCTCGGGCGCTAGTGGCTGGCTCCATAGAGGGCATTTCCGGCATTAAGCTCGGCTAAACTCCTTCAACTTTTTTGGACCAAGATGATCTATGACATCTTGGATATAGTCCGACATTGGAGCTTGGACACAGTCTGGCGTTGGAGCTCGGATACATTTCGGCGTTGGAGCTCGGAAGCGGTCCGGCATTGGTGCTTGGCTGCAAAGATACCTCGAATGCAGTCCGGCATGAGAGCTCGGACGCAAGAGGACACTGCCTCCCAGGAACAACTTCAAACCCAAGGTGTGACATAAAAATAACAAGGCATTGATAAAGGCCGGAAACTTAAAGGGGCTCCTCGGATACCCGACGAATGCATTTCGGCGATCCTCAAGATCGAAGATGAGAAGATTTGTTGAACCAGTTTTCAAGACCGACGACCGAAGATGAAGAGCAGTTCGGAAGAATCGAGGAGCGTCCCTAACTTGAAGACCGGTTCAGGGGGCTATTGACGGTGTCCTAGACTAGGGGGTACTCATCACGTCGTCTCCCGATCAGTTGGATTGGGCCGAGGACCCCCATGGCCGTATACTCCTGGGCCAGTCCGGACAGCTGCCGCATACAAGGAAGATTCCACAAGACTTGGTGATTAAGACAAGGACTCCTCCCCCACCGGCGTATTCGGCTAGGACTCTTGTTATCCTAGGCCTCTGGTGCATTATATAAACCAGGGCCAGACTAGTCGATAGATCATATGTACAACAATCATACCATAGGCTAGCTTCTAGGGTTTTAGCCTCTACGATCTCGTGGTAGATCAACTCTTGTAATACTCATACCATCAATATCAATCAAGCAGGACGTAGGGTATTACCTCCATCAAGAGGGCCCGAACCTGGGTAAATATCGTGTCCCCTGCCTCCTGTTACCATCGATTCTAGACGCACAGTTCGGGACCTCCTACCCGAGATCCGCCAGTTTTGACACCGACATTGGTGCTTTCATTGAGAGTTCCGCTGTGTGATCGGCAAAAGGATCAATGGCTCGCCCGCAGGTCAACTGCGACGCCGACATCTTTGTCACCGGCTCGACTGGTCACCTTGGCTCGACCGAGGACCGTGCTTCATCTCCGATCATCATGTTTGGACGGGGGCCTTCTTCAACATCAACTCCAATCTCTATCATGATCATAGAGGAGTCATCCATGGAGCTCGAGGGCTACTGAGGATGGTGGGTATGAGTCTGCTAGTGACTATGATGAGGATACTTTGGCTCTTATTACACATGAAGAACACGGTAGAGATGATTCTGATCATGAGACGCAATACATGGCTGCTGAAGATGTTGACAGGTATGAATGTTTAGTTGCTCCATGTTTTTTGAGTGTGCATGTTACACAAGCTGAGGAAAATCAGAGGCATAATTTGTTCTATACAAAGGGAGTTGTGAAGGAACGTTCTATTCGCGTCATCATAGATGGAGGGAGCTACAACAACTTGGCCAGCATGGAGATGGTGGAGAAGCTCTCTCTCACTGACGATGTCCTAGACTAGGGGGTACTCATCACGTCGTCTCCCGATCAGTTGGATTGGGCCGAGGACCCCCATGGCCGTATACTCCTGGGCCAGTCCGGACAGCTGCCGCATACAAGGAAGATTCCACAAGACTTGGTGATTAAGACAAGGACTCCTCCCCCACCCGCGTATTCGGCTAGGACTCTTGTTATCCTAGGCCTCTGGTGCATTATATAAACCAGGGCCAGGCTAGTCGATAGATCATATGTACAGCAATCATACCATAGGCTAGCCTCTAGGGATTTACCCTCTACGATCTCGTGGTAGATCAACTCTTGTAATACTCATACCATAAATATCAATCAAGCAGGACGTAGGGTATTACCTCCATCAAGAGGGCCCGAACCTGGGTAAATATCGTGTCCCTTGCCTCCTGTTACCATCGATCCTAGACGCACAATTCGGGACCCCCTACCCGAGATACGCCGGTTTTGACACCGACACTCACCACAAGACCGCATCCACATCCTTACTACATCCAATGGTTCAACAACAGCTGCAAGGTTTAGGTAACACGTACTATTCGTGTGCATTTTAGTATCTCTACATATGCTGATTATGTTGATTGTGATGTGGTACCCATGCAAGCATGTTCCTTATTACTTGGTAGACCATGGTAATTTGATAAAAAATCTGTACACCATGGTAGAAATAATCAGTATACTCTTGTTCATAAGAATAGCCATATTACTTTGGTTCCTATGGCTCTGGATTCCATTTTGCAAGATGATATTAATAGAGCTAAAAGCAAAACAGGAGAAAAATAAGAGTGAAAATCAGATTGTGGCAAAAGAATTTGAGCAAAAAATGAAACCTAATAATAAACCATCTAGTGTTGCCTGTGAAATTAAATTGAAAAGTGCATGTTTACTTGCCACAAAATCTGATATTGATGAGGTAGATTTTAGCAAATCTGCTTGCTATGCTTTTGTGTGCAAAGAGGCATTATTTTCATTGGAGGATGTGCCTTCCTCTTTGCCTTCTGCTATTTCTAACATTTTATAAGAGTTCGCTGATGTCTTTCCACAAGACATGCCACTGGGATTACCACCTATTCGAGGGATTGAGCATCAGACTGACTTAATTCCCGGTGCATCGCTACCCAACCGTGCACCATACTGTACCAATCCTGAGGAGACAAAGGAGATTATGCGTCAAGTCCAGGAGCTGCTCGACAAAGGTTATATACGCGAATCCCTTAGTCCTCATGTTCTTCCTATTATTCTAGTGCTGAAAAAGGATGGGACATGTTGTATGTGTGTTGATTTTAGAGGCATTAACAATATTACTATTCATTATCGTCATCCTATTCCTAGGCTAGATGACATGCTTGATGAATTGAGTGGCTCTACAATATTCTCCAAAGTTGATTTGCATAATGGATACCATCAAATTCGTATGAAATTGGGGGATGAATGGAAAACATCATTTAAAACAAAGTTTGGATTATATGAGTGGTTAGTCATGCCTTTTGGGTTAACTAATGCACCTAGTACTTTCATGAGATTAATGAATGAAGTTTTACGTGCTTTCATTGGAAGATTTGTGGTAGTCTATTTTGATGATATACTGATTTATAGCAAATCTTTGGAGGAATATTTGGAACATTTATGTGCTGTTTTTATTGCTTTACGTCATGCATGTTTGTTTGGTAACCTTGGGAAGTGCACCTTTTGCACCGACAGAGTATCTTTTCTTGGCTATGTTCTTACTCCACAGGGAATTGAAGTTGATAAAGCCAAGATTGAAGCTATTGAGAGTTGGCCAAAGCCCAAAACAGTCACACAAGTGAGGAGTTTTCTTGGAATCGCTAGTTTCTATAGGTGTTTTTTGAGAGATTTCAACACCATTGCTGCACCTCTCAATGAACTTACAAAAAAGGATGTGACTTTTGTTTGGGGTACCGCACAGGAAGAAACCTTCACGGTATTGAATGAAAAGTTGACACATGCTCCTTTACTCCAACTTCCTGATTTTAATAAGACTTTTGAGCTTGAATGTCATGATAGTAGAATAGGATTTGGAGGTGTGTTATTACAAGATGGCAAACCTGTCGCATACTTTTCTGAAAAATTGAGAGGGCCTAGTTTGAACTATTCTACTTATGATAAAGAATTATATGCTCTTGTTCGGACCTTAGAAACATTGAAACATTATTTATGGCCCAAAGAATTTGTTATACATTCTGATCATGAATCTTTTAAACACATTAAAAATCAAGCAAAACTGAACCACAGACATGCTAAATGGGTTGAATTCATTGAGACTTTCCCTTATGTCATTAAACACAAGAAGGGTAAAGAAAATGTTATTGTTGATGCATTGTCTCGTCCTTATATTATGCTTTCACAACTTGACTTTAAAATATTTGGTTTGTAGACCATCAAAGATCAATATGTGCATGATGTTAAATTTAAAGATATATTGCAGAATTGTAAGGAAGGGAGAACATGGAACAAGTTCGTCGTTAACGATGGATTGGTGTTTTGTGCTAACAAGCCAAGCACTGCAGATAGCTCCGTTTGTGTTCTGTTGTTGCAGGAGGCGCATGGAGGAGGATTAATGGGACACTTTGGCATGAAGAAGACGGAGGACATACTTTTTACACATTTCTTTTGGCCAAAGATGAGACGGGATGTTGAGTGTTTTGTTGCTCGCTGCACTCATGTCAAAAAGCTAACTCACGACTCGATCGTCATGGTTTAGGATTCAACGTCAAAACAAAGTCCATAGATATATCCTCCCAAGGAACAATAGGTATAGGCAAAGGCATATATAAACATTGGAGCAAGAACAAGCATGGAGACGATGGCTTGCGTAAGGGAAACAAGAACGGAGTTTCAAGTGATGATTTCAGGACTTTGAAGCCACCGTAATTAGTGCATGAAGTCTTGGACGAAATATACAAGATGCCACTACACAAATTTCGTCCAGAGGCTATTATAGGAGCTGCGCCACCTTATTATTGGGACATGCCCATGTAATTTCAAAATACATAAGTTTAGGCTGTTTTTAGAGTCCGTATGTGTGGGGAAACAAGAGATAGGGTTGGTTTCGGACCCCTCCTCTAAGGGCCACCAAATCCCCCCCCTCTTTCTCCATATATACATCCCTTAGGGCGTCGTTTAGACTATGGGTTTTGTTTAGATTAAAAGTTCGCCATAGCTGCAACTTCGCGTACTTTGTTTATGTTCAACGACCAGACCAAGACGTCACAGAACCCCCACCTTGATCAATAAAGCTTTCATCTTATATTCGCAATATCCAGATTGCAATCTTAGTTTCTTTCTTATTCTTTGTTTGCTTGTAGGAAATAGACCTTTGTGGTCAGGTTGATCGTGCTCCAGCGTGGTCAATAACCTCTCGGAGTTGGTTTAGCGATTGCTAAGGCGCGACGTTGTCGCAAGGGGCCGCTCGGTCCCATAGGTGGCCGCGAATATCCCGCGACATCTTTGGCGCGCCAGGTAACGCGTGCGCAACACGTCATCTTTGGCACTGCCTCCATCATCGACAATGCCATCGACCATGGTGCCCGCGGCGATGCGGAGGTGGAGCAGGGGGAAGATCCACTCTTGCACCACATTGTCGCTCTCCAAGATCCGCCGTGGCGATGGTAAGGACCAAGGCCACCACCGATGGCGATAGGTTAACCCCGGCGGCTCGTATGACTTTATCGCCATTCGAGCACCATCAGGGGGAAAGGGGCACAAGAAATATGGGAACATGCTCCCTCCCTCCTATCCCTCCACCTTGTCAACAGTTGAACTGCTTTAACCTCGACATCGTCGACGTCGACGATTACCGCGCGACGCTCGGTCCAGTATTTCCCCCGCGGTGGGTAATCCTGAGAAAAATCCTGGTATGAGACCGTCGATTGATTCCCCGGCAAGCACACTTTGGCGAGGCTGCCTGCACTGGCACGATCCGTGCTTTGGCAGCCGTCGTACTGTCTCAAGGGGGGAGCAAAAAGGAAGAGGACCAGGGAGGCTCACCACAGTGCCCCTATGACCACCGGTCACAAGAAATGCTTTCCAGCTCTTGCCTGGAGCTTAAAAGCCACCAGATTGCCCTCCACTCCTCCGGGTGCAGACGAAAAAGAAGCTCAAAATGAAAGCTAAGTCCACGCTATCACTTCGGTTTGATGCATTTTAGATTTCTGCAATCGTTTATCCCTTGACTCTAGCAAGTGTCCGTATTGTGAAAACCCTTATGCAATGGAACCTCGGTTAGTTTCTTTAGTCACTCCATCGTCCTGTCCAGAGCCATGCTCGCAAGACGAGAGGCTGCGCCGAGAGCTGCCTAGGAAAAACCTGCCGAGACGCATCCACGCCAAAGTGAATGTTAAGGGCCGAACCCTTACGACAACCGGGGCAATATGATATCGGCAGGCATCCAGAGCATACGTAGGAATTGATCGTACGAACACAAGCATAGAGAGTTCAATGGGATAAACACGCATTTAAAGATCCAGCTAGAAATATCAGTTTCACACAAACACTAAAGATAAGGTGACTAAACATAAAATGTGCATCATGTTCTATTACAGGACCAAAAGGGATAATTTAAACGCGAAGACCCTGTCGGCATGGGGAGGAGCCTTCTTCTCGGTAGCGGCAACGTTAGCACCCGTTGGTGGCTTCTTGAAGCCGTCACCAAGGCCGAGCTCTGGGTAGCGGCAATCGATGTTGCTCAGAACCATGAAGAGGGCGTCGCGGGCAAGCCTCCGTGACTCGGTCGCAAAGCGCTCGCCCCTCCCCTCTTCATGCCCCTTCAGCTTGTCGATCAACCCATTGAAGAAGATCCCCAACTTGACACTCAGGACCTCCTGCTTGCTGGCTGAGTAGACTGGGCCATCCATGCCCATCGTCGCAGCTTGGGCGCCAAGATGATCTGCAATATCAACCAGGCTTTTCATCCAGAGGTTATTCATGTCGACCCAATTCTTCAGCCTGTCCTCTGCATCTTGCCAGAGACGCTTGGCATCTTCCAGGTCCTTGGACTGCAGCTGATACCGGGATTCAAGAGACTCTATTGACTTCTCCAATGAGCAAATCCTTGCCGTCATATAAGAAATATTGTTGTTGGTAGCTTCAAGGCTTTGGGTCTTGGAGGAGAGCGGCGACTACACATCAGCCAGATGGAGTTCTGCTTGCCGCGCTTCTTCTTTGAGCACCTCCACCTCCTTGGCGCTCCCCGCAAGGTCTTCTTTCAATTTGGCCACCTATCGGTCAAGTTCGGCCTTAGCAAAGGATGCGGCATCCAGGTTATCAACAAGCTTCTTTAGTTGGGCGGCGTGATCAGTGGAGAGGGTGTCCAGAGCAGCCCCGTGCTCATCCTTTAGTTCTTTGGTGCGTTGCTGAACTAAAGCCTCCAAACTTCCATCCTTGGCACGGAGGGTGGCTTCAACATTCTCCTCCCGAAGGGAGCTTTCTGGATCCCTGGCATCCAAAGATGCTTTGTGATCCTCCATACGCCTCTCTCGAGCCATGACATGCTCCCTCATCATCTGAAGAGTCTCTTGCTGCTTCATGAGCGCCTTGAACCACTTGTCGTGCCATTCATGCAGCTCTAGGCACTTGTCCTTCGGCTTCTGGTCCACCTTGCTGACAGACTCACGCTGCTCCTTGAGCTCCTGCCACTTCTGGTTGTGTCGATCATGCATCTCCATCAAGCCCGCCTTCATGGACTTGATGAAGGACAAGTCCATGGTGATGGGGGCGGTATCATCGCCCTCCCCATCTTGCAGATGCAGTGGTGCCAAAAGGCACTAAAGCTCTTCATCAAGCTCTGCTTCTGTCAAAGATGGGTCGGGGGCTCCGATATCAGGCAACAGTGACACCACGACCAACGTGCTCGAGTAAGATGGCGGGGCGTCCATAGCGCTCCGCCAGAGGGGAGTGGACCCATGGTTTGAAGAGGGATCTTCACCTCGGCAACCACTTCCTTGATGCGGAGCATCCCAAGATCATCCCCATGGACGCACCCACACCTCCAATGGCACCACTTGGACCAATGACACGAGCCCGAGCCAAGGCTATCAGAGATAAGGTGAACTCACTCCTGTCGGAACTTCCACTTTCTATGCATCAGACATGGCTACTACCTAAGTCCGAGCTGTTGTGCATGATTAGGTACCAAGAGGGTCCTCCCGAAGATGCGCATGAAGACCGACAAGTCCCCAAGTCCACGGATGAGGAGAACCATCGGAAGGAGCCAAGAGCATCTCCCAGGACCCGGACATCCGGCAAAGGCCCCGGACAACCGGCCCCTGGAGCGCCCTCCCCTTCAGCTGCTCAGCCTCCAAGTGCACACAGGCACCGGACATCCGGCCCGCAAGCCCGGACATCCGGCCCTTCCCAAGGTCCCGGATATCCGGCCCCCCTGCCTGGCAATCCGGACCCCCCGAATCCGAGAGCAACATGGCCAGCTTCACCAGCCCGGACATCCGGCCCCCACAGCCCGGACATCCGGCCCTCCGTGAACGCTCGGACATTCAGCCCGACGCCCGGACGTCCGGCTTCCCTGTCTGCGAACAGTAAAGGGTCGAGGCCCGTGTATCCCTTCTACCCCCGTATACTATATATACTCTATCCCGTACAACTTTCTAGGGTTAGTGTTGGTTTAGCTCATACTTAGAGATAGAGCTTCGCTCATCCATCCTGATCTACTCCACGAGAGAGACCGCGGCCCCTCTTCGGAGAAGATCCACTTGGATTCAAGACCTCCTCGCGGAGAAGAACATCAAGACCTCCTCACGGAGAAGAACTGGCCACCTTTGTATCGTCCTTAGTTGATTGTGGATCGTGTATCTTACTTTATGTACTCGAGGATCTAGCGCATGTGTAACTTGTTCTTGTTGGTTGAGTGATTCTCTTGTGTTTCCCTTTGTGTTTCCCTCGTTTTCCCCTTTGTGGATCGTGTATCTTACTTTATGTACTCGAGGATCTAGCGCATGTGTAACTTGTTCTTGTTGGTTGAGTGATTCTCCTGCGCGGAAATACGGACCCCCCCCCAAATCCGAGAGCAACATGGCCAGCTTCACCAGCCCGGACATCCGGCCTCCACAACCCGGACATCCGGCCCTCCGCGAACGCCCGGACATCCGGCCCGACGCCCGGACGTCCGACCTCCCTGTCTGCGAACAGTAAAGGGCCGAGGCCCGTGTATCCCTTCTACCCCCCAGACTATATATACTCTATCCCGTACAAGTTTCTAGGGTTAGCATTGGTTTAGCTCATACTTAGAGGTAGAGCTTCGCTCATCCATCCGGATCTACTCCATGAGAGATATCGCGGCCCCTCTTCGGAGAAGATCCACTTGGATTCAAGAACTCCTCGCGGAGAAGATCCCCTTGTGGATTCAAGACCTTCTCGCGGAGAAGAACATCAAGACCTCCTCACGGAGAAGAACCGGCTACCTTTGTATCATCCTTAGTTGATTGTGGATCGTGTATCTTACTTTATGTACTCGAGGATCTAGTGCATGTGTAACTTGTTCTTGTTGGTTGAGTGATTCTCTTGTGTTTCCCTTTGTGTTTCCCTCGTGTTCCTCGTGTTCTTCGCGGGATCCGCTCCTTTCATGAAAGATCGGGCGATTAGGGTTCTACCCTACATCATTCCTCCACCGGGGCGCTCTCTAGAGAGTGCTCCGTCACCGCCCAGGAACCATGTGTTCCCCCGGCTACGGGATCCTACCCTTCAGCGGCCGCGACCTTCGCGGCCTCATCTGCGGCTGACCTCCCTATGTCCGCCACCACTTCCAACAAGTCTGGTTCCTCGGCCTAGGGGCCTGCGGGTGGAAGGAGCCGGAAAACTACCATCAGAATGGAAGGTTCGGAGCAAATAAAGGAGCCAGTGGAAGCAGCCAGAGTATGGAAGAGAAGAAAGAATAAGCTAGATACCTGAAGAAGTCTGCCGGGCAGGGGTTTCTACTTCCCAACAACAGTCATTGCCGGGTCACGGGCTTCGCGCTCTGCCGGGGATGTCCCGGCAGCTTTCTGTGCAGTCTTTGCCACAAAGGATTCCATGATGATATACTCAGCTAGGGCGACAGGGGGCGCGTGCTCCCTCAAAAGAAGCTCGTCCCACGGTGCTTCATCCCCACTTCCGTGTGAAGGGGAAGAAGGGTCACCCCCATCACCTCCAGCGGGCAGGATCGGGTCCCCACACCAAGTGGCTGGATTGGGGGCTCGGCACGACGTCTTCCGCATCCTTCCCCGCCAACGTCGAACCCTCCACGCCCTTCAGCGATCCGAGGCGCCGGAGTTTCCTCCGGGAGTGGTGGATGAGGGTCTCCTTCTCCTCCTCCACTTCACTGCCGACAATAACAAGAACAAGAGGTCAGTCAGTGAAAGCATTCAAAATTTGCATAGGAAGATGTTTACCGCAAAGAAGAATTCTCCCTACTCTTCCACAATAAGCATGGAGTTCAAGTTGAACTCCATGGGTGGAGGGGACTCTCGTCTTCTCTTCTGAGGCGAAAGAGTGGAGCCCTCCGGCAGCTTCAGCACTTGCCGCGACATCAAGGGCTTCGGGGGAGATGAGCTCTGCGAAGAACTCGAGCCAGAATTGGAGCTAGACTCCTCCTCCGAAGACACCGGCCATTTGGCAGAAGGTGCCCTGGCCCGGGCAAGACGGGGGGATTGATGGCATGCCCCCACGGCCTTCTTGACCTTGGCGGAGGTCGTCTTCACCTTCTTGGCGAGTGGCATTGGATTAGAGGTCGCTGCTCCCCGGGGCGCAGCGCACCTGCGGGTGCCCAGATCTGGATCCGGTGCGGGAGCTTGCGGTCCTGCCGCAAGCCACCCCTCCTCCTCAGGGGCCCCTACCGCATTCCCCTTCCTCTCCTTCTTGGAGCTCCTTTGCTGCAGTGGCCAGAGCGTCTAGCCCGGCAAAGCTATCCCTGGCAAACTCTTCCCGGGCAGAATCTACTATGGCTTGTGCCTCGCTGCCACCCTGGGAAGAGCTCCCGTCCCCACCCTTCCCTTTTCCTTTCACGGCCTTTGCGGCCTTTTCCATCTCTCCGTGGCGGGAATCTGTGTCCTCCGCGACCCTTTTCAGAATGTATGCAACCTCCTTAGCAGAGGTGCGTTTGTACATCTCCCCTTCATCCCTGGTGGCCTTCTCCACCAGGGTGCTCGACCACTGGAGCTCTTCATCAAGAGAGGGGAGCCGCCAAGTGCCTGACACTCCCTCGGCGTTGCAATCTGGCATCCACTTCAATATCTGATCACGAGCAGAGTTGATGTTCAGGGGGATGACGGTTGCCGGGAGCTTGAACATCTCGAATTGATCAAATAACTGGTCACACAACCAAGTGTGGCCATAGACCGACAGGTTGTTGGCCAGCCCCGACAATAGTCTCATCATGTCCGCGGCGCCACCGTATAGCCACGCGGGCCTGTCCCTGTCCTGCAGCGGTGAGATGCGGCGGAGAAGGAAATCTGCCCCCACATGCTCGATGGTTAGCCCGGCAGCCACCAAGCGGATGATCCTATTGATTGTCGGGCGCAACCTGTCATCAGAGAGACCCTTGGCGCTCCAATCCTTGCCGCGCTCGACGCACTCTTGCCGTGCTTCCGAAAATTTAGGAGCTTCCTTGTCCTGGATCCAACACCAATCCCCCTTCTATTCCTCCTATCTCTCGCGTAAATGCCCCGAGAGATAATCCTTTTTCGACCGGGGTATCCAGCTGATAATCCCAGAACGAATCGTCTTGCTCTCCACCCGTGGGACGTAGAAATGACGGAATAGATCCACGTTGGGCTTCACCCCGACAAAATTCTCGCACAAATGTGCGAAGATGGACATGGTCGCCATTGCACGTGGTGTGAAATCAAGGAGGTGGAGACCGTAGATGTTCATGATTGCTTGAAAAAACTCAGAAAAAGGAGGACACAGCCCGCAGATGAAATATGCGACAAAGAACCTATAAGAGTTAGGGGGATCCACCTCACCCGCTTCAAAGACTAGGGGGCCCCGTGTCGCTTCTTGACGGGTCGCCCCACAGGTACCCGTACTTCGCCCGAAGGATGGGGCCGCGCAAGCTGGACGGAACGAAGATGATGCCCCTGCTCCACTTCTTGTTCAGCTCCCCGACCTTATGCTCCCCTCGGTGGCGGGCTCCTTCCCCGTGGTCGTCGACTTGCTCGCGGGTTTCTTCCCCATTGCTGCAGCAGTGCAGAGAGGGAGAAATTCGTTGGGTGGCGGCGGAAGGAGAAGCGAGATGGAGAACTGGCGTTTTGGATTGCGGAGGAAGAAGATGGAGGAGCGGGGCGAGAGACAGATGAATCATGTTGTTCCGGGTTTTCCTGCTCTTAAGAGGGGGGAAAGTGGGACAGAAGCACGACGCTTTAGAAAGTTACCATTTTACCATCACTTCAACCGCCCCATGACCCCACGACGTGCAATAATATTGCAAAGTGAACGTTGGGTTGACTAGTCGTTGCGGCAAAACCGTCATGAGCGGTCTCCTCCTGCCACGTGTCTGCGCACTGTTTGGGGCCTAACCCAACATGCCACGCGACACATATGGCTCAGGCCCGAGGGCTTATGTCTGGGAAAATATACAGGGGCAGGCATTTTCCCCTACCTCATGCACGGACAAGACAAGGGCAAGATAGAAATCGAAGGGCCAAGAGACTTGAAAAACCAAAATGCAGCTCAGAGAAATCAAGATCGAGCCAAAGGGACATGATATCGGCAAGAGAAGGGCCTCCCTCGCCGAGCAGACGAGCCCGGCAAGGGGACAGGCTACCACCATAAGCAAGCAACCAAGACTCCCCAGCAGCACCTACCGGGGATTGCGGGGCCTGAACCACCCTGCCAACCACTCAAGAACGACCCACGTTGTCAATCAGTGTAGTGTCAAGCCGCAAGGTCATTAAGTGGCAGCATTCGCCACATGGCAGCCATCTCCTATAGAAGAAACCCAAAGGTGACACCCGTCCAGTGACGTGTCAAGAGAACAGGAGCGAGGCTAGCAAGATAAGCCTGGCAGGCCTTGCCGGGCAGCTAGTGATGTGACACTGAGCGGTGCATTTAATGCACCCTGCCAGTCCGTAGAGTTAGGTATGATAGCACTGTTTGCTATCATATTAGTGGGTAATGACTGTTTTGCCACTATGGTGACCCCTTAATCTATAAAAGGAGGCCCATGGCAATCATGGGAGGGGGTTAGAGGTTTGGAAACTCGACAAAACCCAAGCCACCATACGCTTGTGGTCAATGTAGCCTTGAGGTAAGCCTTGCCGGGCAAGTGTACCACGCACCATCACATTCATTTCCACCATCAATCCACCAAAGTAGGAGTAGAGTTTTATGCCTCGCGGCGGCCTGTACCTGGGTAAATTGCTTGTCTGCTCTATGATTGTGCTGCCGCACGCTGATCTTCTATGTGTGCAATGCGACGTCCCCCTCCGAACCAGCAAGGGGCCGCTCGGTCCCATAGGTGGCCGCGGATATCCCGCGACACCCATCTATGACAACATGGAGCACATCCAGGGTCCGTGCTCTTCCCACGGGAACGAGCCCATCTGTGACAAGTGAGGAAACCCATGTTTTGTTTTCTCATGCCTCTTCACAGGGGGAACCTATGATTTGTTTTGTCGAGTCCCTTTTGTAGTGTAGTGAGAATATGTCTAGTTTTAATTGCTATATCTGGTTGTTTGCAGTATGCCTTGTTTATTTCAGTTGTTCACAATGTTATGCCCTATATGTGCAATTATTTACTGTGCAGTACATTTCATCAATCTATTTTTAAACATACCGATAGGAATGCATATATTTGCTTTGTTAAGCCTGTAATAGCTAGCATATGTCTCTTTTAAAGTTTTTTTATTGTTCGGTTGCTTGTAGTTAGCATATGTCCAATTTCAAATGCTATCTTGGGTTCTTTGTAGTACGCCTTGTTTATTCCAGTTATTCACAACACAATGTTCTATATGTGCAAGTATGAACTGTGTAGTTCAATTTCATCAGTTCCAGTTTCAACAATACCACTATGAATGACTACATTTGGTTGCTACATCCTGTAGTTAATACGCCTTTCCATTTTTATTTAACAATAACCAGTGTACTTAGACCGGCACAATACCAGTTTAAATGACTATGTTTGCTTTCTTGTTAAATGTTAGGCATGTTGCAGTTAACACACCTTTCCACTTGTTTTGCTTTACTAGTGTGCTTAAACCTTCACACTGAAGCTATCTTTTGGAGATTATTTTGTGTACCATGGATAATTTTGGTTGATGTTTAGCCTGTTGTGCTTAACATAGTTCTCGATGTACCTATACAGGACAATTTTGGGAACGACTGTTGTTTACCATCAAGGTTAGTTTCATCCCACGGCTTATATCTGCTCACTGTTCAAGATATCGGTAAATGGTACCATGTAGGTCGGGGGCTAATAAGGGACCAATCGGTGAATCATACTTTTAACTGAATATATCTGCAACCCATTTATTGTTAGGTTAACTAGGGCCATATGTAATATATATGAGGCTACATAGCAACATGCACTGTACTTAATGTCTAAATATGCAATCATAGGCTATATAGCAACAAGGGAGAGTGTTACATTAATGTTCTAATGATGTCTAGATATACGTAGAAGAGCTGTAGCAGCAGAAACAACAACAACAACACAGTCATGTTTGGATACTCAACTTAGCTAGAGGTTACAGTTAGTTTCTAGCTCATGACTAACCCTGAACTAACTCCATCCAAAGAGTTGTTTGGATGGCAGGGTTAGATTGACAATAAATGCACTAGGAGAACTAGCTCCAATTAGCACCTCTTGGGTTGCATAGTTTTTTTTGGTGGGTTATAGATGCAACTAGCTCAAACTAGCCCTCATGTTTAGATATACTTTAGGGCTATTTGAGCCCGAACTAGCCCAAACTAACTGTAACCCATGGACACAGCAGGAGTTAATTAGCCGATAATTTGTAAGAATGCACTAAACTCCTTCCGGCCATAATATAACATATTAATTCATCTAATATGTCAGTATATTGGATGTTATAAGATACTCACTGCGTTCCCAAATATTTGTTTTTTTAGAGATTTCAAATGGACTACCACATATTTTAGAGTGTAGATTCACTCATTTTGCTCCGTATGTAGTCACTTGTTGAAATCTCTAGAAAGATAAATATTTAGGAACAGAGGGAGTATTATAAAAGAGTGTTGTACTACATCATTGTGCAATTTCTTTTTAGCATCTAATATTAGCTTGGTGCTTTAAGGTACAAATGTCATTGGTAAAGATCCGCGCTTCGACCCTTTCTGCGTATGGGGCAATGAGATATCGATGAACCAACATCAAGTGAGGAAGCTGATAAATATTGTTAGTAAAATGGGTCCGAAGATGGCAATTAAACTATTTGTTTAAACTTTATCCAAGACAACAACGAACTGTAGGATGGTTAGTAAGAACTCTGCAGCCTTCTTTTTACTGCCCATAATGAGTTGTGTTAAATGACAATGTCTGAATCTTTTTCCTTTGCAGTGGTTGCCAAAGTAGTTTACTCAAGATTACCTCTGAAACTACATGATTGGTGGGCATGCCAAGGTTAAAGTATTTCTACCAGAACACGATGATTATTTTGATTTTTTCATGAAGATCGTGAAGGATGGGAAGTCGGCCATCACAAGGGGTTGGACTGGAGTCGTGCGTGCCTTCTGCATGGAGGAGGGCACAATATGGGAACTCCGCTTCACCTTGTTCAACAACCAAAATGTATTTCGCCTCTTTCTTTACCATCTTTAATAGTACAAGTATACAACTATGGTTCATCATTCTTTATTTGGTTCTTATGTAATTCTTGAACATATGTACCTATGAATCGAATAATGCATTGGTTGTTTGAACCTGATGGATATGAATAAAGCAGTAGCATACATTCAAATTCAAATTCAAATCCGATACAATTTGAAATAGCAGCAATTAAATCACGGTGAAATTATGCTCTTCAGGTTGTTACGGCACACACACGGTTGGTAAAACACAAACGTTTGCGATATACACCATAATCCGAGACGGTTCATAGAGAGGAAATGTGTGCAAGCATGCACACAGTTTCCGTTTGCAAAGCGTGTGCAATGTCAGACAATATCACAAATGGTGCGGGCAAACTAAACGTTTGTGTTAGTTGCCTTATCATACATGATTCACAACCATGAACTATTTTTGATGAAGTATGCATCGTAAACGTTGCACTACAGAATAGCGTGTGCAATAGTTGTCATGTATGATGATGTTACGACGGTCCAACGTTTCGTAATCCTGTCCGACACTCGTATGATGATTAGCTAATCTTCCTAATTCGTTATCTCATACGGTTTGGGAAAAGTGAATGTGTGTGATTGTATGCTTATCATACACATTCTATAATAGTGAACTGTTTGTGATGGGCGGCGCATCAAAAACGTAGCACCACAGAATACCGACTGTGATGGCAATGCAAGCACAAATGAGTAGGAGTACTGTAGGGTCCCTATCCCCGGCGGTTTCTGGGTCGTGTGGGAAGGACACCCCTATCGCCGTCACTCACTAGGCGACGGTTCCAAATGCCGTCGCGGAAAGGGGTTAAAACCGTTTGTATAGCACCGACGTGTACAGGTAAAAGATGATATTAATAGAGCTAATAAAGCAAAATAGGAAAAAAATAAGAGAGAAAATCAGATTGGGGCAAAAGAATTTGAGCAACAAATGAAACGTAATAATAAACCATCTAGTGTTACTTCTTAAATTAAATTGAAAAGTGCAGGTTTACTTGCCACCAAAATCTAATATTGATGAGGTAGATTTTAGCAAATCTATTTGCCATGCTTTCGTGTGCAAAGAGGCATTATTTTCATTGGAGGATGTGCCTTCCTCTTTGCCTCCTGCTATTACTTACATTTTATGGGAGTTCGCTGACGTCTTTCCACAAGACATGCCACTAGGATTACCACCTATTCGAGGGATTGAACATCAGATTGACTTAATTCCCGGTGCATCGCTACCCAACCGTGCACCATACTGTACCAATCCTGAGGATACGAAGGAGATTATGCGTCAAGTCCAGGAGCTGCTCGACAAAGGTTATATACGCGAATCCCTTAGTCCTCGTGTTCTTCCTATTATTCTAGTGCCGAAAAAGGATGGTACATCTTGTATGTGTGTTGATTGTAGAGGCATTAATAATATTACTATTCGTTATCGTCATCCTATTCCTAGGCTAGATGATATGCTTGATGAATTGAGTGGCTCTACAATATTCTCCAAAGTTGATTTGCGTACTGGATACCATCAAATTCATATGAAATTGGGGGATGAATGGAAAACAGCATTTAAAACAAAGTTTGGATTATATGAGTGGTTAGTCATGCCTTTTGGGTTAACTAATGCACCTAGTACTTTCATGAGATTAATGAATGAAGTTTTACGTGCTTTCATTGGAAGATTTGTGGTAGTCTATTTTGATGATATACTGATTTATAGCAGATCTTTGGAGGAATATTTGGAACATTTATGTGTTGTTTTTATTGCTTTACGTGATGCATGTTTGTTTGGTAACCTTGGAAAGTCGACCTTTTGCACTGACAGAGTATCTTTTCTTGGCTATGTTCTTACTCCACAGGGAATTTAAGTTGATAAAGCCAAGATTGAAGCTATTGAGAGTTGGCCGAAGCCCAAAACGGTCACACAAGTGAGGAGTTCTATTGGAATCTCTGGTTTCTATAGGCGTTTTGTGAGAGATTTCAACAAAATTGCTGCACCTCTCAATGAACTTACAGAAAAGGATGTGCCTTTTGTTTGGGGTACCGCACAAGAAGAAGCCTTCACGGTATTGAATAAAAAGTTGACACATGCTCCTTTACTCCCACTTCCTGATTTTAATAATACTTTTGAGCTTGAATGTGATGATAGTAGAATAGGATTTGGAGGTGTGTTATTACAAGATGGAAAACCTGTTGCATACTTTTCTGAAAAATTGAGAGGGCCTAGTTTGAACTATTCTACTTATGATAAAGAATTATATGCTCTTGTTCGAACCTTAGAAATATTGAAACATTATTTATGGCCCAAAGAATTTGTTATACATTCTGATCATGAATCTTTCAAACACATTAAAAGTCAAGCAAAACTGAACCGCAGACATGCTAAATGGGTTGAATTCATTGAGACTTTCCCTTATGTCATTAAACACATGAAGGGTAAAGAAAATGTTATTGCTAATGCAATGTCTCGTCGTTATACTATGCTTTCACAACTTGACTTTAAAATATTTGGTTTGGAGACCATCAAAGATCAATATGTGCATGATGTTGAATTTAAAGATATATTGCAGAATTGTAAGGAAGGGAGAACATGGACCAAGTTCGTCGTTAACGATGGATTTGTGTTTCGTGCTAACAAGCCAAGCATTCTAGCTAGCTCCGTTCGTGTTCTGTTGTTGCAGGAGGCGCATGGAGGAGGATTAATGGGACACTTTGGCATTAAGAAGACAGAGGATGTACTTTCTACACATTTCTTTTGGCCAAAGATGAGACGGGATGTTGAGTGTTTTGTTGCTCGCTGCACTCATGTCAAAAAGCTAAGTCACGACTCAATCCTCAAGGTTTAGGATTCAACGTCAAAACAAAGTCCATAGATATATCCTCCCAAGGAACAATAGGTACAGGCAAAGGCATATATAAACATTGGAGCAAGAACAAGCATGGAGATGATGGTTTGTGTAAGGGAAACAAAACGGAGTTTCTAGTGGTGATGGCTTGCGTAATGAGTGCATGAAGTCTTGGACGAAATATACAAGATGCCACTACACAAATTTTGTCCAGAGGCTATTATAGGTGTTGCGCCACCTTATTATTGGGACATGCCCATGTAATTTCAAAATACATAAGTTTAGGCTGTTTTTAGAGTCCGTATGTGTGGGGAAACAAAGAGATAGAGTTGGTTTCGGACCCCTCCTCTAAGGGCCACCAAATTCCCCCCTCTTCTTCCATATATACATCCCTTAGGGCATCGTTTAGACTATGGGTTTTGTTTAGATTAAAAGTTTGCCATAGCTGCAACTTCGCGTACTTCGTTTATGTTCAACGACCAGACCAAGACATCACAGAACCCCACCTTGATCAATAAAGCTTTCATCTTATATTCGCAATATCCAGATTGAAATCTTAGTTTCTTGCTTATTCTTTGTTTGCTTGCAGGAAATAGACCTTCGTGGTCAGGTTGATCGTGCTCCAGCGTGGTCAATAACCTCTCGGAGTTGGTTTAGCGATTGCTAAGGCGCGACGTTGTCGCACGTTCATAGCCGAATCATGAAAGTCTACTCCTCCGAAACAAAAATCACCATCTCATCGAAAGACGGGACACCTTTGCCCCTATCAAGTGGTATCAGATTTCCAGGTTGCTCGGTGGGATTTTACAGTTTTTTGTAGTTTAGATCGAGTCTGTTCTTCATACCTATAGTCCACAAAAAAGCCAAAAAATAGGGTTAGTTCATTGTATCCAAACCAATCTGAGCCTGTGCATAATCTTTTTAGGGTTTTGCTTTGTTGAACTTGCGGTTGCATCGTTGTGTCTAGTTGTTGTTCTTAGCGTCTAGTCCTTTAAAGTTTCGAGTTCTGGTCATAAGTTGTCACGCCGCCGCCGCACCCATCTTCATCGATGCTGCCATATACCACCACCGCTGCCATATACCACCACCGTTGCCATATCCCACCACTGCTACCATATACCACCACCGCTGCCATATCCCACCAACGCTGCCATATACCACCACCGCTGCCATATCCTACCACCATATATCCACCACCAATCCGAGTTCTTTTCATATTAGGTCTATTTTCAAGCTCCATCTATTTTTCCGATTCGTGTTTCCTTGCGTGAGTAGGTTTCGGAAAAAAGAAGCACAAAAAACTGGCAGTTTTTAGGCTTTTCTAAGTCTTTTGAGACACTTGCCATCATAGTGATTTGTTGTCGCACTTTTTCATCGTCGCTGCCCTGAATTCCAAAAACAAAAATATTCAAAAAAAATTGTGCCTATTTGACTTGGGAAGAGTTTTGAGACACTCGCCATTATAGTGATATTTCACAATAAAAGGAGCGCAAAAAAAGAGAGCGAAAAAAATTCTAGACTGGCCTTTTCCCTTGTTTCTATGTCGCGCCGTGATTTTGTTAGTGTTCTAGGCTCGCGTCTCTAGTACGGTCTAGCCTAGGACTAGCACAGTACCGTCGTTGAGCATTTATTCAACTTTGCATCTCTGAATCGATTATTGCTGACCCTTTTTGCTACCATATTGTAAGCCTTCGCAGCTCGACATACATCTCGTCGTCCGTTTGACTCTCCATGGTAATCGCTCTATCCAAGCTTTGAGAATTTTGACTACAATGATTGTTAGTCACCAGCTGCCGCTTGGTAAGAACTGGTAAGAATTTGAGATTTTCTTGACGGATTTGTAACACACTACCACTTTCTAGTAGTCTGTAGGATCATATTCTTGTGTGTTTCTATTGCTGATAACCATGGAAGGACCACAAGCCAACGAGATTGACTGGGAGCTTCATGATAAATTTCAGCCAATGTTGATTCAACAGGTGGAAGACGTCATGGCCACCTTTGGAAAGGCACTGGATAGGATTGATGACGTTGAGAAGACAATTTACACCAAGTTGGACGCCAAGTTCGATGAAGTACTCGTGCGTCTTCCACAACCACCACCTGCTGCACCTGTCACACCTCTACATCATTAACAAGAACAACATCGCCTTCCAAATCAAGTGGGGCGAGCACTATGCGTTCCCCTTGAGCCTGGTCAAAATTCTGGTGCCGTTGTACCTACTGTTGATGCTTCTGTGGCTCCTGCTGCTACTATAGAGGTGGAGGACCATTACAAGGATGAGGTTGATCAAAATCAGAACTACGTGCAACCACCAGCACCACCACCACCAGGTCGCCCTCATGCATATCATCACAACGGTAGGGCTGCACCACCACCTGAGGTACGAGATCATGACCATCTTCCTAAACTAAAATTGAGTATTCCACAGTTTGAGGGTAGATATGTTCCTGATATATATCTTACTTGGGAGTTAGAAACTGAACAACGTTTTACATGTTTATAATATCCTTAGGAGAGACATGTTCCTGCTGCTGTTTGTGCTTTCACTAGTTTTGCATGTGTTTGCTGGTCTGAACATTGTAGATTATATCCTATTCCAGCTACTTGGGCTTCTTTGAAAACTGCTATGCGTACTTGTTGAGTTCCACCATGTTATCCACGTGAATTACTTCAAAAATTGCAGCGTTTAAGACAAGGAAAAAATTCTGTAGAAGAATATTATCAGGAATTACAAACTGGAAATTAGATGTGGTATTGTTGAGGATATTGAAGCTATGCTTGCACATTTTATGGGTGGATTAAATAAATAGATTCAGACCATTCTAGAGTATAAGGAGTATAATAATATCACTCATTTATTCCATCTTGCTTGCAAAGCTGAACGCAAAGTGCAGGATCGACAGGCATTGGCGCGAACTAACTTTTCTGTAGGTCGACCTTCATCATGGACACCGCGTGCACCCTCTACTCCCACACGTCCTACTACAGCACCACTGACTTCAGCCGCCAATTCCAAGCGAAACACAAGAAAACAGGCACCACCACCTTCTGCCAGGACTACACCTTCCAATTCTGCACAGAGCTCTTCTTCATCCATGGCATCAACAGGGTAAACACATGATATTATTTGTCGTCATTGCAAGGGTGGAGGTCATTATGCAAGAGAATGCCCATCTAAGCGTGTCATGATTGCTACTGAGGATGGTGGGTATGAGTCCGCTAGTGACTATGATGAGGAGACTTTGGCTCTTATTACAAGTGAAGAACATGGTGGAGATGATTCTGGTCATGAGACACAATACATGCCTCCTGAAGACGCTGACATGTATGAATGTTTAGTTGCTCAACATGTTTTGAGTGTGCAGGTCACACAAGCTGAGCAAAATCAGAGGCATAATTTGTTCCATACAAAGGGAGTTGTGAAGGAACGTTCTCTTTGCGTCATCATAGATGGAGGGAGCTGCAACCACTTGGCTAGCGTGGAGATGGTGGAGAAGCTATCTCTCACCACAAGACCTCATCCAAATCCTTACTACATCCAATGGTTCAACAACAACGGCAAGGTTAAGGTAACACGTACTGTTCGTGTGCATTTTAGTATCTCTACATATGCTGATTATGTTGATTGTGATGTGGTACCTATGCAAGCATGTTCCTTATTACTTGGTAGACCATGGAAGTTTGATAAAAATGTTTTACACCATGGTAGAAACAATCAATATACTCTTGTTCATAAGGATAAAAATATTACTTTGCTTCCTATGACTGCTCATTCCATTTGGAAAGATGATATTAATAGAGCTAATAAAGCAAAACAGGAGAAAAATAAGAGTGAAAATCAGATTGCGGCAAAAGAATTTGAGCAACAAATGAAGCCTAATAGTAAACTATCTAGTGTTGCTTCTGAAATTAAATTGAAAAGTGCATGTTTACTTGCCACCAAATCTGATATTGATGATCTAGATTTCAGCAAATATGTTTGCTATTCTTTTGTGGGCAAATAGGCATTATTTTCTTTTGAGGATGTACCTTCCTCTTTGCCTCTTGTTGTCTCTAACATTTTGTAGGAGTTCGCTAACGTCTTTCCACAAGATGTGCCACTGGGATTACCACCTATTCGAGGGATTGAGCATCAGATTGACCTAATTCCCGGTGCTTCGCTGCCGAACCGTGTGCCATACCATACCAATCTAGATGAGATGAAGAAGATTGTGCATCAAGTACAGGAGCAGCTCGACAAAGGTTACATACGTGAATCTCTTAGTCCTTGTGCTGTTCTTATTATATACTAGTGCCAAATAAGGATGGTACGTCGTGTATGTGTGTTGATTGTAGAGGCATTAATAATATTACTATTCATTATTATCATCCTATTACTAGGCTAGATGACATGCTTGATGAACTGAGTGGCTCTACAATATTATCCAAAGTTGACTTGCGTAGTGGATACCATCAAATTCATATGAAATTGGGGGATGAATGGAAACAGCATTTAAAACTAAGTTTGGATTATATGAGTGGTTAGTCATGCCTTTTGGGTTAACTAATGCACCTAGTACTTTCATGAGATTAATGAACGAAGTTTTACGTGCCTTCATTGGACGATTTGTGGTAGTCTATTTTAATGATATACTGATTTATAGCAGATCTTTGGAGGAACATTTGGAACATTTACGTGGTATTTTTATTGCTTTACGTGATGCACGTTTGTTTGGTAACTTTGGGAAGTGCACCTTTTGCACCGACCGTGTATCTTTTCTTCACTATGGTGTTACTCCACAGGGAATTAAAGTTAATAAAGCCAAGATCGAAGCTATTGAGAGTTGCCTGCAGCCCAAAACGGTCACACAAGTGAGGAGTTTTCTTGGACTTGCTGGTTTCCATAGGCGTTTTGTGAAATATTTTAGCACCATTGTTGCACCAATCAATGATCTTACAAAGAAGGATGTGCCTTTTGTATGGGGTACCGCACAGGAAGAAGCCTTCATGGTATTAAAAGATAATTTGACACATGCTCCTTTACTCCAACTTCCTAATTTTAATAAGACTTTTGACCTTGAATGTGATGCTGGTGGAATTGGATTAGGAGGTGTGTTATTACAAGATGGCAAACCTGTTGCATACTTTTCTGAAAAATTTAGTGAGCCTGGTCTGAATTATTCTACTTATGATAAATAATATTATGCTCTTGTTCAGACTTTAGAGACATGGCAACATTATTTATGGCCCAAAGAATTTGATATACATTCTGATCATGAATCTTTGGAACATATTAAAAGTCAAGCTAAAGTGAAGCATCGGCATGCTAAATGGGTTGAATTCATTGAGACTTTCCCTTATGTCATTAAACACAAGAAGGGTAAAGAACATGTTATTGTTGATGCATTGTCTCGTTGTTATACTATGCTTTCACAACTTGACTTTAAAATATCTAGTTTGGAGATCATCAAATATCAATATGTGCATGATGCTGAATTTAAAGATGTATTGCAGAATTGAAAAGAAGGGAGAACATGGAACAAGTTCGTCGTTAATGATGGATTTGTGTTTCCTGCTAACAAGCTATGCAATTTAGCTAGCTCCTTCGTCTTTTGTTGTTGCAAGAGGCGCATGGAGGAGAATTAATAGAACACTTTGGCGTGAATTAGACGGCAGACATACTTGCTACACATTTCTTTTGGCCATAGATGAGACAGGATGTTGAGAATTTTGTTGCTCTCTACACTACATGTTGAAAAGCTAAGTCACGACTCAATCCTCATGGTTTATATATGCCTTTGCCTGTACCTAGTGTTCCTTGGGAGGATATCTCTATGGATTTTGTTTTAGGATTACCTCGAACAAAGAAGGGGGGATAGCATATTGTTTTCGTGGATAGATTCTTGAAAATGGCACACTTTATACCATGTCATAAAAGCGATGATGTTGTTAATGTAGCTGATTTGTTTTTTCGTGAAATTATTCGCTTGCATGGTGTGCCAAATACTATTGTTTCAGATCGTGATACTAAATTTCTTAGCCACTTTTGGAGATGTTTATGGGCTAAGTTGGGGACTAAACATCTTTTTAGTACTACTTGTCACCGCCAAACTTATGGACAAATCGAAGTAGTCAATAGAACATTGTCTACTATGCTTAGGGCTGTTTTGAAGAATAATAAGAAAATGTGGGAAGAATGCTTGCCTCATATTGAATTTGCTTATAATTATTCGTTGCATTCTACTACTAAGATGTGCCCTTTCGAAATTGTGTATGGTTTCCTACCTCGTGTACGTATTGATTTGTTGCATCTTCCATCTTCGGAGAAGGTTAATTTTGATGCTAAACAACGTGCTAAATTGATTTTAAAAATGCATGATTAACCAAGGAAAACATTGAGCGTATGAATGCTAAAATATAAACTTGCTGGTGATTAGGATAGAAAACATGTTGTGTTTGTACCTGGAGATCCTGTTTGATTACATTTACGTCAGGATAGATTTCCTGATTTGGTCAAATCAAAGCTAATGCCACGTGCTGATGGTCCTTTTAAGGTGTTGGAGAAAATAAATGATAATGAATATAAACTTGAGCTGCCTGCAGATTTTGGGGTTAGTCCCACTTTTAACATTGCAGATTTGAAGCCTTATTTGGGTGAGGGAGCTTCCGTCAAGGACGACTTCACTTCAAGAAGGGCAGGATGATGAGGACATCAATACCATTGTTACACCCACAACCCCTGCTGTTATACATATTGGACCAATTACTAGAGCTCGCGCATGCCAATTAAATTACCAGGTACTTTCATTTCTTGGTAATGTTTCTAATGTTCATGAGAATATGATGCTGCCTAAATTGGATACATTTGTTTTGCTTACAAATGAAGGGCCTAGCTTGGACAAGAAGGATGAACATTGAAGCAAGTTCAAGCATGGAAATGATGGCATGCACAAGGGGAACAAGAACATAGATTCAAGTGGTGATTTCAGGACTTTGAAGCCACCTTAATGAATGCATGAAGGCCTGGACGAAATATAGAAGACACTACTTCATAAATTTCGTCCAGAGGCTAATGTAGGTGCTGCGCCACCTTATTTTTGGGCCAGGCCCATGTAATTTTGAAATAGTCAAGTATAGGCTGTTTTTAGAGTCCGTATGTGTGGGGAAACAAGAGTTAGAGTTGGTTTCTGACCCCTCCTCCAAGGGCCATGAAATTCCCCCCTCGTCCTCCATATATAGAACCCTTAGGGTATCGTTTAGACTTTGGGTTTTGTTTAGATTAAAAGTTTGTCATAGCTGCAACTTCGCGTACTTCATTTGTGTTCAACGACCAGACCAAGGCGTCACAGAACCCCACTTGATCAATAAATATTTTATTTGCAATATCTAGATTGCAATATCAGTTTCTTGCTTGTTCTTCGTTTGCTTGAAGGAAATAGACCCTCGTGGTCAGGTTGATCATGCTCCGGCATGGTCAATAACCTCTCGGAGTTGGTTTAGCGATTGCTAAGGCATGGCATGCTCGCACGTTTGTAGTCGGATCGTCAAAGTCTACTCCACCATAAAAGATAGCCACCATCTTCTAGAAAGATGGGACACCTTTGCCTCTATCATCTTTCATTCATGATTTCCACATTGCTATGCCTCATGACATATATGCCTTGTGTGTTGCATCTAGTTCTTGGATTACATGCTCCTATCATATGTTTGGTTGCAACAATGTCATTTCTTCCCATATGCCATGTCCCATTGCTTGTCACTTGATTGACTTGATTGCCTCACACATGTTGAACAATTGCTCTTTCCTTTGTGTTGAGTGCCACAATATCTTCACTACACCATATGCACATTATGCTTTGATTGTTTTGCACTTGCCCCATGTGTTTAGACATATCATTATATTTAGTGTTGTGGATGATTCCTATGTCTACCATAGACCTTTTGTTGAGAACTTTGTGCACTCTTGCTATGACCTTGAGGTACATGCTTGTTCACTTCTCAAACATATTAGCATCCCTACCTCCAATTTGCATGCTTGTTTCCATGATGTCCTTGGTTGTGCTCAATTTATATGCTTAAATGTCATGCCACACTTCTTTGTCAAACCATATGCTATGCTTGATGATTACACTTGTTGGGTGAATATCCTCTTGAATGCTTGGTTTTGCACTAACACTAACCACATTTGTTTTTCCAAATGTTTGTTGTCTTTGCTCCTTTTGAAGGAATTACAAGACGGTGCAACATTGGAGAGTGCCCATTTCAAGCTACAAGATGATGAATGCTTGGTGATCGTCAACTTCTACATGGCGACATCATCTCTTTCCCTTGGTGATTTGGTTTTAGATCCGAGGTCGGATCTTTCCCAAGGGGGAGGGGATGATGCGGAGCATCCTACGGACATCACCATGTCAAGAGTTCCTTTGAAAAGTGCCACGTGCCACATCTACTTCACATACATAAAGGTGAATCATCTCCTATACACGTGTTCACTTGTACCTTTCGAGGATGGTATACTACTTGACCCCTCTCTCGTGTGCATACATAGGTGTGAGTGGAGCTACACATTCATCGAGGATGAGTCCAAGAAGAAGAGAACATCTACACCATCCAAGAGGGAAGCCTGGAAGCGGAGAAGGAAGTTCCAAGAAGAAGGCAGAAACTGCTAGGCGACCCCGTGCGTACTGGCCCCTTCGACCCCGTGCCCACGGGCCTCCCAGGCTGGCAGTCCTAAAGACCCCGTGCGCACAGGCGTGTACCGTGCCCACAGGACCCCCGTGTCCACGGGCCTCATGGACCCCGTGCGCACGGGCTCATGCGTCAGGTCTATAGAGACCCCGTGCGCACGGGCTCCACTTACCCCGTGCGCACGGGGCCCCCTGTGTGTTACAGCGGGCTTTGCCCATGTAATGTCCATTTCCCCCCTAATTACCCCCTCATCCCCTAGGACTATATATACTCCATGATAGAGGCAAAGTTGTCCCGTGTTTCAGTGAGAAGGTGATTATCGTTTCGGTGGAGTAGACTTTGACAATCCGATTACGAACGTGCGAGAACGCCACGCCTTAGCAATCGCTAAACCAACTCCAAGAGGTTATTGACCACATCAGAGCACGATCAACCTGACCACGAGGGTCTATTTCCTGCAAGCAACCGAAAAACCAGCAAGAAAATGAGATTGCAATCTGGATAATATTGCGAATATAAGATGAAAGCTTTATTGATCATGGCGGGGTTCTGTGTCATCTTGGTCTGTTCATTGAACACAAACGAAGTACGCGAAGTTGCAGCTACTGCAAACTTTTAATCTAAACAAAACCCAAAGTCTAAACGATGCACTAAGTGTTGTATATAAGGAGGAAAGAGGGGGGAATTTCGTGGCCCTTGGAGGAGGGGTCCGAAACCAACCCTAACTCTTGTTTCCCAACACATACGGACTCTAAAAACAGCCCATAATCAAGTATTTCAAAATTACATGGGCCTGGCCCAAAAATAAGGTGACACGGCACCTAGAATAGCCTCTGGACAAATTTTATGAAGTGGCATCTTGTATATTTTGTCCAAGACTTCATGCACTCATTATGGTGGCTTCAAGGTCCTAGAATAATCTCTATTCTCGTTTCCCTTGCGCGTGCCGTCATTTTCATGATTGAACTTGTTCCATGTTTCATCTTTCTTGTCCAAGCTAGGCTCTTCATTTGTAAGCAAAACAAATATATCCAATTTAGGCAGCATCATATTCTCATGATCATTAGAATCGGTACCAAGAAACAAAAGTACCTCGTAATTCAATTAGCGTGTGCGAGCCCTAGTAATTGGTCCAGTATGTATAGTAGTAGGGGCTGTGGGTGTAACAATGGTATTGATGTCCTCATGATCGTCCCCATCTTGAAATGAAATCATTCTCTACGGATTCTCATCTTCCTCACCCAAATAAGGCTTCAAATCTGCAATGTTAAAAGTGGGACTAAACCCAAAATCTGCAGGTAGCTCAATTTCATATGCATTATCATTTATTTTCTCTAACACCTTAAAAGGACCATCGTCACGTGGCATTAGCTTTGATTTGCGCAAATCAGGAAATCCATCCTTATGCAAATATAACCAAACAAGATCTCCAGGTGCAAACACATCATGTTTTCTACCCTTATCTCCAGCAAGTTTATATTTAGCATTCATACGCTCAATGTTTTCCTTAGCTAACTCGTGCATTTTCAAAATTAATTCAGCACATTGTTTAGCATCACGTAGAGCAATAAAAACAACACGTGAATGTTCCAAATGTTCCTCCAAAGATCTGCTACAAATCAGTATATCATCAAAATAGACTACCCCAAATCGTCCAATGAAAGCACATAAAACTTCGTTCATTAATCTCATGAAGGTGCTAGGTGCATTAGTTAATCCAAAAGGAATGACTAACCACTCATATAATCCAAACTAAATTTTAAATGTTGTTTTACATTCATCTCCCAATTTCATATGAATTTGATGGTATCCACTACGCAAATCAACTTTAGAGAATATTGTAGAGCCACTCAATTCATCAAGCATGTCTATCGTTCGATGAGAAGGTGGCTATCGTTTATGATGGAGTAGACTTTGATGATCCGACTACAACCGTGCGAGGATGTCGCGCCTTAGCAATCTCTAACCCAACTCCGAGAGATTATTGACCACGCTAGAGCATGATCTACCTGACCACGAGGGTCTATTTCCTGCAAGCAAATGAAGAACAATCAAGAAACATAGATTGCAATCTGGATATGGTGAATATAAGATGAAAGCTTTATTGATCAAGGTGGGGTTCTGTGACGGCTTGGTCTGGTCGTTGAACACAAACGAAGTACGCGAAGTTGCAGCTATGGTGAACTTTTAATCTAAACAAAACCCAAAGTCTAAACGATGCCCTAAGGGTTGTATATATGGAGGAAAGAGGGGGGAACTTTGTGGCCCTTGGAGGAGGGGTCCGAAACCAACCCTAACTCTTGTTTCCCCACACATACGGACTCTAAAAACAACCTATAATCAAGTATTTCGAAATTACATGGGCCTGGCCCAAAAATAAGGTGACGCAGCACCTAGAATAGCCACTGGACGAAATTTATGAAGTGGCATCTTGTATATTTCATCCAAGGCTTCATGCACTCATTATGGTTGCTTCAAAGTCCTGGAATCATCACTTGTAACTTCGTTCTTGTTCCCCTTGCGCATGCCATCATCTCCATGCTTGAACTTGCTCCAAGGTTCATCTTTCTTGTCCAAGCTAGGCCCTTCATTTGTAAGCAAAACAAATGTATCCAATTTAGGCAGCATTATATTCTCATGAACATTAGAATCGTTACCAAGAAACGTACATGGTAATTCAATTGGCGTGCGCGAGCTCTAGTAATTGGTCTAGTATGTATAGTAGCAGGGGTTGTGGGTGTAACAATGGTATTGATGTCCTGATCACTTCATCTCCTCCATTTAGACGAAGCTAATAATAGATCTAGACATTAGAGCTTAGCTCATGTATCTCCCCTAGTGGGATTCCTCTTGAGAGAGATACATTCCATTGGAGTTCAAGGCCTCCATTGGAGAAGATCCCTAGTGGATAAAGCCCCCATCTAGGGAAGGGTCTATCTAGATCATCAAGCCCCCATCTCCTTTGGATTTGGGATGACCTCTACCATGTATCTTGTTTCCCTTTAATTGTTCATGTACCTTGTGGATCTTGTGTGGATTCGAGTCTAGTGGATGTGTGATTTGGGCTTGTTCTTGAGTGTTCCTCTTGTTTTCCCCCTTGTGTTCTTCTTTTTCTTGGGGATTTCCCCTCCAATTCGTGAAAGATCTCCATCTACAAAGTTCCTCCTTAAGAGCTAATCTGGACTTATGCAAGGACTTTGTTACCCTCAATGATGTTTCTCAACCAGAACTCGGCGGTGTTTTGCCATAAGAATTCCATGTGGTCACGCTTATCTTGGGAAGTGTGTTCACGTATATCTTACAATCCAGCTCATGTTTTGGAGCTCGCTATCGTACATCATTTCCTGATAATCTCGCAACATCATCTCATTGATTTGTGTTGTGCTGGTGCAATGATAGGCCCCTTATGTTTTGGAGTTTGTTGACATAAACAATATGGGACTTATGTGTTTGCTAGTGCACACAGAGTAACAGGTCCCCGAGATGTCGAGCAGTTTAATGCAAATAATGAAGATAATCTACCTGCATTGTAGCGAAGGTTATCACCGAAGATGATGCTAACAAGAGTGACCCCTAAAAATTGCTGAAGTTCAAGCAATTGGTTCGGTGTCTGTTTGAAGAAAATGATTGCGTTCGAGGAAGAATGAAGATGAAGTGAAGACATATCATTTTTTCGGTGTTCTTATTCTTTCATTGAGTGATAGGACCATCGTACTATTAAGAGGGCTGTAGCGTTCAAAACTTTGATTCTTTGATGCTAAACCAAAATCCTATGAAAGTTGTGAGAGAAATATCTTTGTGTTCCGAGCAAATACTTGCCAACAAGAGACTGTGATCTTCTTCGCTGCGAGAGATTTGTCTCAGGCCCAAGAGTTAGCATTACTTGTTCCTCAAGTAATGTGACCGCTGCTCCCAAATCCGACTGTTGTGAACATGTCGATTGGCCATTGGCTGGATCCCATCTCCAAAATGGACATTTCCCATCAGGGAAGGCTGCTGCTGTAAATAGCCACCCCATGCCGGCTTTGTCCGGTGGCTACTTCATTTGATTCTAAGAAGATTGTTGAGCACCCCACTTTCTGAGTGATTTGAGTTTAAGATCCACCGAGAGAAAACCCCTAGAGCCGAAGAATTAGATAGTGGTTAGCATCACTCGAATCTTAGTTCAGTGTGTTCTGCCTATTACTCTTGAGAGCTGCAAACTCACTAGATGGTTAGGTGTCAATTTCTTTTGAGACCAAGAGTGATTGTGGTTCTTGAAGAAGAAGATTGTATTGTTTGGAGATCGCCTTCAAGTATCTACCACGAGTACTCAGCATCAGTTGACGAATCGATTGTCTAGGAGAACATGGTGAAAAGAGTTTATCTTCCGTGTTAAGCCACAACCCCTCCAGTCAGACATAGTCCTTGTGCAGAAGGACGGACTAGTCGAACAATTACCCTGTCGCCTTCGAGCACCACTAGTGACCTCTGTTATCGATGTTTTCATTTGATATCTTTCCATCATGTGATTTTCCTTGATACATATCTACTTTCCGTTCGGTACTTAGTTTTAGTTCTCTGTAGTTTGTTTTTCATTCATTTCCGCTGCTGGGTTCTGAGAGTTTTGATTTTTCTGAAGAAAATTTAAAACTCCCATTCACCCCCTTTGGTAGACATACTTTGTTCTTACAATTGGTATTAGAGCAAGGTACTCCTTGACTCTGCTCATTTTAATCTAACGACTTTGGAGTTTAAGTATGTCTTCGGTGAACTAAAAATCGCATCTCAAGATTCCCATATTCAATGGGATGGACTACCCCTTCTGGAAGGAGAAGATGAAGATACGTCTGCGAGTAATAGATGATGATATGAGGAATGTGGTGCAGTTCGGGCTCACAATAACTGTACCTCAAGCCCCTACCGATGAAGAAAAGAAACTCATTCAGCTGGATGCTCAAGCCAAAGATGAGATTGGTGGCCATCTCAATCGCGTGCAATATCTCCACTATCGCCAGTGTGAAACTGCGAAGGAATTGTGGGATGTCCTCGAGAATATCAATGAAGGAGTTTAAACTTAGAAAGAAGCTTGAATTGATACTCTACGAGCGAAATTCAATCGCTTCAAGTGCATTGGAAATGAAAGTTTTCAGCAAACCTTTGACTGTCTCAATGACATAGCAAATGAACTTCAAGGTCTCAGCGCCGAAGACATCACCGGCCATGAAGTTGTGAACAAGCTGCGTCGATCACTTGATAGTTCATTCGACACTCTTGTCTTGATGATTCGCCAATGTCTTGATTTCAAAGACCTCGACATTGTTAATATTATGGAAAGACTAAACACTAACGAGGAACAAGAAGAAGAGAAGAGTGATCTCTATGGCTCCAGTCAATGCAAAAATCATGCTGTGAAGGTTGTTGCTGATTCTTCCTCCGATGGAAATGCCAAAGAAGATTCAGATGATCCAGAAAGGCTCAACAAAGATCTCACATTCATCACGGGAAGATTCCAGCGTCGTCACAAGAAAATTCAGTTTCAGAAGAAAGGTTCAAGCAACTCTTTGGGTTCAAAATCCTTTTTAAAACCTACGAGAGAATACACCTGCTTCAAGTGTGAAAAGCCTACAAACTTCATTTCAGACTTCCCTCTCTGGGAAGCTGAAATCCATGCTAGTGGAGCATATGATTCTGGTAACTATCGAGGTGAAAGTCAGAGCAAGAACTATGACTCCGATGAAGAAAAGAAAACAAAGAAATTCTTCAAGAAGAAGGAGAACTCCACTTTAAAATCTTCGTCAAGATCTTCATCAAGGAACCCTTGTAAGTCCTCCTCCAACTGCAAGGATACCTCTTGCAAGGCCAAGGAGATGTGATGTAGGGTAGGAACCCTACGAGTCGATCTTTCATGAAAGGAGCGGATCCCGCGAAGAACACGAAGAACACAAGGGGAACAACGAGGGAAACACGAGGGGAAAACGAGAGGAACACTCAAACTAACAAGAACAAGTCACACATGTGCTAGATCCTTGGATACTTAAGGGTTCACACGATCCACAATCAACTAAGGATGATACAAGTAGCACGATCTTCTCCGTGAGGAGGTCTTGAGTTCTTCCCTAAAAGGGGTCTTGAATCCGCTTGGGGGATCTTCTCCGGTGGAGGCTTGAATCTCCGTGGAGAAGGTGACCAAGTGGATGAGCAAAGCTCTCACACAAACATGAGCTAATCCTTTGCTGACCCTAGAAAGTTGGACGAGGTGGAGTATATATAGTCTTAGTATAAAAGAGGAGGCGAAGGGGTACATGGGCTGCGGCCCAACACAAAATGGTACACAGGCGTCAGACGTCCGGGAGTCACCAGTCGTCCGGAGGCTCGCGAGGGTCCGGACGTCCGGTGCCTGTCGGACGCCCATAGATTCGGCTCAGGTGGTCTTCGGTCAGACGTCCGGTCAGGGTCGGTCATCCGAGGAGCGTCGGTCTTTCGTGGAGCGTCGGAAATCCGTAGTTTTGGCTCGGGTGTGGAAGTGTCGGACGTCCGGTTTGGGTCGGACGTCCGGAGCCTGGAGGTCGTCGGACGTCCGGTCCTGGCCGGTCGTCCGGAGCCTGTAGCTTCTTCTTCATGACTTCTTCTTCTCTGTCTTCACGTCCATCTTCCTCTTCTTCTTGTCCTTGCTCCTTAGATTCTCCATGGTATCTGAGTATGCACAATGTGTCCGTATGAGGTAGTAGCCATGGCTCATGTGCATCGAAGTGGAAACGTGAGAGGAGTGATGTCACCTCGGTTTCGAGAGATCTTGCGCATGCTCGTGTCATGGGTCCGCTAGGCACTTGGTGAGGCGATGGTAGGTCCATGGGGATGACCTTGGGATGCTCCGCATCATCTCCCCTCCCTTGGGGAAGATCCGTCCTTGGATCAAATTCTTCAGCACCATGGAAGGGAGAGAGATCTTTGACGTAGAAGATGTCGCTCACGGAGTACTTATCGTGGGGAATGTCGATCTTGTAGGCGTTGTCATTGTAGCGTGCAAGCACCTTGAAGGGTCCATCCGCTCGTGGTCGAAGCTTGGACTTGCGTTCTTGTGGAAAGTGGTCCTTGCGAAGGTGTAGCCACACGAGATCACCAATGTTCAAGACCATAGGTTGCTTGTTGAAGTTGAGCTTGGTCGCAAGGCGTTGAACTTGGCGCTCGATGGTGTTTCTTGTATCTTCACGCACCTTCTTGAGATGTGTCACACGTGCACTTGCGTCCAAATTCATGCGCTCTTGGAGTGGTGGAGGGAGAATGTCCAAGGGGGACAAAGGGTTGAATCTGTAGACGACCTTGAATGGGGAGTTGCCGGTTGTTGAGTGCCGTGCTCGATTGTAGGCCAACTCGGCGATAGGTAGGCACTCCTCCCAGTCCTTGAAGTTCTTCTTGATGAGTACCCAAAGTAGAGCGGAGAGTGTGCGGTTGGTAACTTCCGTTTGGCCGTCGGTCTATGGACGATACGCCGTGGAGAAAAGTAGCTTGATTCCAATCTTGGCGCATAGGGTATTTCAAAAGTAGCTAAGGAACTTGACGTCGCGGTCCGAGACGATCGTCTTTGGCACTCCGTGTAGACACAATATTTCCCTACAAAAGAGAGTAGCAACATGTGAAGCATCATCTATCTTGTTGCAAGGGATGAAATGTGCCATTTTTAAGAAACGGTCCACAACGACAAAAACCGAATCCTTTCCATTTCGAGTCCTAGGAAAACCAAGTACAAAGTCCATGCTAATGTCTTCCCATGGTTGATATGGAATTGGTAGAGGCATATACAGGCCATGAGATTGAGCTTTGGACTTAGCTTTGCGACATGTACAACATCGGTTGGTGAAGCGATTGACGTCACGAACCATCTTGGGCCAATAGTAGTTCTTTGAGAGCGTAGCGAAGGTCTTGTTGCGTCCAAAATGTCCCATTAAGCCTCCTCCATGAGATTCTTGCAAAAGCAATAAATGAAGAGAATATTCGGGGATGCAAAGTTTGCAAGCTCTCATAAGATATCCATCTTTGATGTAATATTGTTCCCAAGAGGTGAGCGTTAAACACTTGGCATAAGGAGTAGCAAAAGTAGGATCATGCTCATACAATTCTTTGATATGCTCAAAGCCAATGACCTCCAATTCAAGTTGAGTGACAAGCATGCATATGTGAGAAAGGGCATCCACCACAATGTTTTCCTTACCCTTAATGTACTTGATGACATAAGGAAAAGACTCAATAAATTCACTCCATTTAGCATGACGCTTGTTCAACTTGGTTTGGCCCATAAGATACTTGAGCATTTCATGATCGGTATGAATGATAAACTCATGAGGGCGAAGATAGTGTTCCCATTCATGCAAAATGGAGACTAAAGCATAGAGATCTTTGTCATAGATGGGATAATTGAGTTGTGCGCCGGAGAGTTTCTCACTAAAGTAAGCTATGGGGCGCTTCTCTTGCATTAACACACCTCCTATGCCATTACCACTAGCATCGCAATGAATCTCAAAGGGTTTGTCAAAGTTGGGTAATGCAAGCACGGGAGCATGAGTAAGCAAATTCTTAAGCTCATTGAAAGCGGTATCTTGGGATGGTCCCCAAACAAATGGTGCATTCTTCTTGCTGAAAGCATGCAAAGGCGAAGCAATGGTGCTAAAATCTTCCACAAAGCGACGATAGAAACCCGCAAGGCCAAGAAAGCTACGCACTTGTTGCAAATTAGTTGGTTGTGGCCAAGTCTTAATAGCATTGATCTTGGACTCATCAACATGAACACCCTTAGAAGAAACAACAAAGCCCAAGAAAACGAGCTTGTCAACGCCAAAAAGGCATTTCTCCATATTAGCATAGAGGTGCTCTTTTCGAAGAGTTTGCAAAACGGTTCGAACATGGGTGACATGATCTCTAAGAGATTTGCTATAAACAAGGATATCATGAAAGTAGACCACAACAAATATACCGATGTAAGGCCGAAAGACATGATTCATAATACGCATAAAAGTACCCGGTGCTTCCGAAAGACCCATAGGCATGACTAACCACTCATATAACCCAAACTTGGTTTTGAAAGAGGTTTTCCATTCATCACCCTCATGTATCAGGATTTGATAGTAACCACTCTTAAGATCAATTTTGGAAAAGATAGTGGCACCACTAAGTTCATCAAGCATATCATCAAGGCATGGAATGGGATACCTATAATGAACGGTGATAGCATTGATAGGTCTACAATCGGAGCACATGCAAAAGCTACCGTCTCGTTTTGGCACAAGAATGACCGAGATGGCACAAGGGCTCAAACTTTCACGCACATGTCCATGGTCTATGAGATGCTTTACTTGCCTTTGTATTTCTTTGGTTTCTTCGGGGTTGACGTGGTAAGGAGATTTGCTCAGAAGTGGTGCTCCGGGGATGAGGTCGATGCGGTGCTCAATGCCTCGTAGTGGAGGTAGTCCCGGAGGTAGCTCGTTAGGGAAAATATCGTGAAATTCCTGCAAAAGAGAAGACAACACTAGAGGAAGGGTGTGAGAAGTGTTAGTTTGTGGTGCATTGTCCTTGCACACAAGGACGTAGTGTAGGACACTAGATGGGTTCTCACACACTCCTCTTATCTCACTTTTGGTGGCAAATAGGACTAAGTTCTTCTTTTCGCTCATTGTGGAGGTGTTCGATTTGGGCTTGTGGCGCTCACTCTCTTTTTGGTGGCTCGCTCTCTCACTATGATCTCCACGATGGGTGGCTTGCTTGTCGGTGATCACTTGGCTTGGCGACATTGGACGAAGGACATACTCCTTGCCCTTCATCTTAAAGATTTAGTGGTTTGTTCGGCCGTTGTGGATGACTCCTCTATCAAATTGCCATGGGCGTGCAAGGAGATGGTGGCAAATGGTCATTGGAACGACATCGCACTCCAAGGTGTCTTCGTAGGCGCCAATTTTGAAGGAAACTTGTACTCGATGCTCGACTTGGATAGTGCCGGAGTCGCTAAGCCATTGCACTTTCTATGGATGTGGGTTCTTCGCCTTGGGAATTGGAGCTTAGAGCAAAGTTCTTCACTTGCGAGGTTATGAAAACTCCCTCCATCGATGATGACCTTGACGGATCGTCCATTGATGCCGGCCTTGGTGTGGAATATGTGGCATCTTTGGTCTTCTTCTTGGTGATGTTGGAGAGTCAAGACTTTGGAGACAACAAGAGCGGGACTTGAATCTTCATCGCAAAAGACTTGTTCCTCTTCATCTTCACTTGCCGGTGCATGGTGACTTGCTCAAGAGCGTCCATTTCTCCTTCACTCATCGAATCGTAGGTGCCGTCATCGTTGAGGATCATGGTCTGCTTGTTGGTGCACTCATAGGACTTTGGCCTCGGCCTCCGCATGTGAAGCATTTGAGGGAACTCGTCTTGACGGTCTCATCAGTTTGGGTTGAGGATCATGAAGCTCTCGGCTTGAAGTTTCTCGCAGTATTAGGATGACTTGGAGTAGACGAAGCTTTCTTGGAACTCGACTTGTCGACGTTGCTTGTAGAAGGCTTGGTAGACGGTGTTGAAGTCGTTGAAGCTTGGTTGTTGGAGAAGCCGTAGGACTTGGATGAGAACTTGGCATACTTGAAATCATCTTGCACTTGGCGTTCCGCTTTGGTAGCTTGATGCACTAGCTCGATGGGGTTCAAGTATGGTTGGAAGTCGGCGATCTTCTTGCTAGGTTGATTGAGTACATTCAAGAAGCGTGCCATTGTTGGCTCATCATCTTCCGTGACATTGAGCTTGCCGTAGCGCTGCTCTTCATTGTGTTGGGGTCGGGGATGATGACATCCATGTTGTTGATGATTGTCAAGCTCGTGTCACTCTTGGTGAGGAGGGTTGTCAACCTCATGTTGCTCTTGTCGTGGAGGATTTCCAATGTTGTCATGCTCTTATTGAACTTGATGTTCTTGGCGAGCTTGTAGAGCAGCTTGTCTAGCTCGAGGAGGAACTTGAGGAACTTGACACTGCATGCGAGCTTGAAATCTTCGTTCTTGAATTTCTTCGCGAAGTACTTCTTCTTTTTCACGAGCTTGTCGGCTTCAGTCGGCTATGGCTCGACTTGAATCTCGTAGGGCTTGTTGCACCACAAGTGCTTGAGCTTCACGGAGTTGTTGTTCTTGGCGTTGTGCCTCAACATCTTGTGCATCTTGGTGTAGACGCGCTCGCTCTTCCTCTTCATGTTGGCATTGTCATTGCCGTTCTCGTGCTAATGCAAAAGCCTCTTGGGTTTGATGTCGTCGGAGCTCTTAAGAGTCGGTGTCACGTAGAGGATTGAGGCTTGCTTGGCGATCGTTGTGCGTGGCACGGCGTGGAGTGTTTGCTGTCGGTATACTTGAGCCGGAGAGGGTGAAGTCGGAGTAGCGACTTGAACAGCTCCATCTTGTCGAGGACGAAGTGGAAGAAGAGCGGTTGAGCAACCAAGCGCGAATCTCGTCCATCCTTGCGTCATTCTCTTTCTTGTGATCATCGAACTTGTGGTCGAAGTAGTCCCTTGTACGTTGCTCGGAGAGTCGCAAGTCGGTGGCGAGGTTGTTGATACGGTCACTCATGGCTTGTTGCTATTGATGCAAAGCACATTGTGCACCAAAGAGGTGACTCTTGGTGATGAAGGAGTTCACCGTCGTCTTGCTCCATGAAGAGTGGGTTGGTAGAAGTACTTTGCCTATCCATCATTCCAAGACAAATGTGAGTGGTAGAAAGACAAGAACAAATACCAAATGTACCTTGACCGAAGTTGAAAGTGGATCAATGATCACTCCAATGTAGGACAGGGAAATACCACAATTGGTACTAGCTCTTGTCAGTTTCTCACACCTACACAAGTAAAAGCTTATGGTGGATCTTGGTTAGGATGGTGGCACAAAATTTGATGCAATTGGAAGTGAGCTTCAATAATGTTAGAAAAGATTCGCAAGATGCAATGTAACAAGTAGACCAAGCATATAAGGTACACGGAAACACACACGCAAAAAGATAACTGGGGTCATGCAACCAAGGGTGAGCCAAAATGTGGAATCCACAAAAATGCTCTTGTCGCACAACACTAGAGAGACGCTAAAACGATTGCATAAAAGGCGGATTCAAAGAACTTGTGCACAACCTACTTAGCAAAAATGCAACGACTTCTATCCAAAGTATGCTCTATGCAAGGTGTTTCTATGATATGATCCAAGATGATAGAGTATGACAATCTTAATGTTGTATGACGATATGGTACTTGCTTAAAAGCTCTTTGATTATCTTTCCTCTTTGCTTAAAAGCTTGTTTGGCTCTTTGATGTTTGAGCTCTTTTCTCATGCAATGCTTGACGAACCAAGATAGCAATTTTGTATGCGATGACAACTTTGTGACACAAAAGATGATACCAATATATGCTACAATGATGTATGTATGCTATGGGAAGTATTATCACTAATGTGCACTAGTCTCGTTGCCGGCAATACTCAATGGCTAGTCTCGATTGGTAAGCAACGCAAAGGAGTAAGGCTATGATGGCTATCAATGTAATGGCAAGAGTGATATGTCCAATACCAAGACGAGGTTACCATTCTTGCTTATGGTATGGTGTCAAAATGGTTGACCGAAATACCAAGATGTAGTCGAGGTGGTCGTTGTTGTTGATGCATCCGTGGCGAAGATGAGCGGCGGTGATGTTGATGTTGAACCGTACCTAGATAGCCGAAATACAAAAGGATACGGAACCGCAACTCAAATTCTAAAAGCTCTAAGTAGCAAACGTGTGTCGAAGTGCGAAACGGGTAAGCAAAGGTGGTGGTATGCGGAAGTGGTGATGGTGTATGGGTGGTAGGAGTGCGTATGCGGAAATGTGAGGCGGTGGTGGTGCAAAACGGAAAGAATTTTAGTTTCGTCAGGGTTGGTCGGACGTCCGGGCTGGGTCGGTCGTCCGGTCGTTGGACGTCCGGGCTGGGTCGGATGTCCGGTGCCTGTGCGAAATTCAGGCACGGGATGAACTTCACGTGTCCGTGATGGTGATGACGAAAATGGTCAAATCCGGAGGATTTTGTGGATGGAAAGGGTGGGGAAAGGGGAGAAAAGCTAGATCCACTCAAAACAAAGCAAATCCACGGATCCAAACCAACAAAATCTCAACACACGAACAAATCAAAAAAAAATTGGGGGCTATTTTTGCGGGGAATTTTTCGAATTAGGACGAAAAACAACAAAACAAGGCTAGAAACACAACGGGGAGGCTCTGAAATCGTGATAAACGTGGCTCTAATACCAAGATGATGTAGGGTAGGAACCCTAGGGGCAGATCTTTCACGAAAGGAGCAGATCCCGCGTAGAACACGAAGAACACAAGGGGGACAACGAGGGAAACATGAGGGGAAAACGAGAGGAACACTCAAACTAACAAGGACAAGTCACACATGTGCTAGATCCTCGGATACATAAGGGTTCACACGATCCACAATCAACTAAGGATGATACAAGTAGCATGATCTTCTCCGTGAGGAGGTCTTGAGTTCTTCCCTAAGAGGGGTCTTGAATCCGCTTGGGGGATCTTCTCCGGTGGAGGCTCGAATCTCCATGGAGAAGGTGACCAAGTGGATGAGCAAAGCTCTCACCGAAACATGAGCTAATCCTTTCCTGACCCTAGAAAGTTGGACGAGGTGGAGTATATATAGTCTTAGTGCAAAAGAGGGGCGAAGTGGTACATGGGCTGCGGCCCAACACGAAACAGTGCACACGTGTCGGACGTCCAGGAGTCACCGGTCGTCCGGAGGCTCGAGAGGGTCCGGACGTCCAGTGCCTATCGGACGTCCATAGATTCGGCTCGGGTGGTCTTCGGTCGGACATCCGGTTGGGGTCGGTCGTCCGTGGAGCGTCGGAAGTCCGTAGTTTTGTCTCGGGTGTGGGAAGTGTCGGACGTCCGGTCTGGGTCGGACGTCCGGAGCCTGGAGGTCGCCGGACGTCCGGTCCTGGCCGGTCGTCCGGAGCCTGTAGCTTCTTCTGCATCACTTCTTCTTCTCCGTCTTCACGTTCATCTTCCTCTTCTTCTTCTCCTTCCTCCTTAGCTTCTCCATGGTACCTGAGTATGCACAATGTGTTCGTATGAGGTAGTAGCCATGTCTCATGTGCATCGAAGTGGAAACGTGAGAGGAGTGATGTCACCTCGGTTTCGAGAGCTCTTGCGCGTGATCGTGTGATGGGTCCGCTAGGCCCTTGGTGAGGCGATGGTAGGTCCATGCGGATGACCTTGGGATGCTCCGCATCAAGATGGATTCAGAAGAAGAAGAATCGTCTGCATCCGAAGAAGTGGATGAATCTGATGAGGATTCCGACTCGGGCATGGTTGGCATAGCATGTGCCTCTTCTGCTACGACAAATTTCTTCAGGAACCCGTCAAGTGACGATGAATCTCCTGCCTACTGCTTAATGCACTACTGTAGGATGCTGCGAACGTGACACTACGATCAGAGACCCTTCAAGAAACTATGTGCGATGCAATAATCGCAAAAGGTGCTATATGAAAACCGTCAGAAACGATGCAAAACTTTTGTGATGAATGATACATCAAACACAGTTCAGATTATAGTTATGTGTGCGATGAGGTGCATACGGTTGATCTGTACGAACTGTTTGCGATGAGATAGAACAATAGAAACAGGTAGCCAGATCAAGGTGTGTGCGATATACGGCATACAGTTCATTCCAATGAACTGTTTGCGATTAGTGAGGTGAACACAAATGATTCGGCGTAACAAGATGTGTGTGATACCCAACAAACATGTCGGTAATCGGAATTGTGTGCGATCATTATAGACAGCCCAAACGGTCTTTTTTGTGAATTGTGTGCTCGCCAGGGCACATAGTTCAACAAAGCAACCTGTTGGCGATAATGTAGAAGATCTCTGTCAAATACATATTACTAACCGTCTGCGATGAGATTGACAGA